>NC_051160.1:168782611-168902610 GCF_013339745.2 Dermacentor silvarum
GCAGCCAGTAAGCTTCGCTGTGCCTAAGCTTTGCGTGACCGAATGCAAACTTGCCTGATCTTTTTTTGTAGCCGAGTCAGGATCTTTCTGTTTCTCAGTAAATGCTGCATAAAAGTGTTCTTCCTAGCATCAAAGAAGCCCCCGAATACACGCAAAATTTCCGCCTGACTGGCCGTTCGAGGCACTTTGCGTGTATTCGCGAGCTTCTTACATGCTCGGAAAAACATTTTTATGTAGCACGTATTGAGCAACAAAAAGCTGAATTTGCAGTTTTTCATGTTGCTCTACAATTTTCTCATTGAAGCTTTTCAACAAATTTTTGTGTTTGACAAGTTGAATGAATAGTACTAATTATGCAATTAGGCAGAATGCAAAAATAATTTCAGTATCTCCAAGCGACGGTAAGCCAGATTACCTTGGTTCTCTCCAGCTACGTGGCATTTGCATATTTTAAATCTTGGGGCATGATAGTTGCGACACCCTGTATCAAATACTTCCTTTCCGGCAGAACGGACTGTACGGTGCTCAGCAACTTAAACGCCATAATCGCACCGAATGACGGTTGGCGCTTTTTGCACCATCAGTCAACAATGTGTGATCACGGGGTATCAAATTCGTCACAAAGGCTTTGGCTATCATCGTTAACAACAATGTTTCAACTAGGTGGACCTAGGGCTCATAGATTGTGCAAAAATCGTTCGCAGCGATGCCCTCGGAGTGTTACCTTTCAATCGGCGAGCACTGTACCTTCATCGTTACCTCTGCGTGCAAGGACACCTTTGCTTACCCGCCGGGGTAGCTCAGTCAGCTAAGGTGTTGCGCTGCTGAGCATGAGGTAGCGGGATCGAATCCTGGCCGCGGCAGCCGCATTTCGATGGAGGCGAAATGCAAAAACTCCCGTGTGCTTGCATTGTAGTGCACGTTAAAGAACCCCAGGTGGTCAAAATTAATCCGGAGCCCTCCACTACGGCGTGCCTCATAATCAGAACTGGTTTTGGCACGTAAAACCCCAGAAAGAAGAAGAAGACACTTGTGATTTTGGACTCGCCGCGGAACACTCCTTCTGGAGTGTTGGGCCCCGTGCCGCCGTGAGCTGCGGCGTTCCTGCGGCGTTCCGGTGCCTCTCCAAGCTTCGTTGGCCTGCAGTGGTATTTTGGCTGTGTATCGGGTGGTTTCAGGTTTCTAACTACCTTTATTTCATCCCTGTTTTATTCACATTCCTTGCATCAGCTATCTTGGGCTGATGTCGACCAATTCTCCTGGCCAGGCGCGATCCGCCTGGTCAGCATCCCTGCCATCTAATGAATTACCTTTAGATTTATTTTTTCGCAGTGGCGTAAGCACCATTCCTGTTGCGCTCGTGCCTACCAATGGAGGTTCCATCAGGCTGACGAACCCACAAGCTGTCCAGAAGGAACTTAAGACCATGTCCAACCACTTCCAGACCATCACTGACGTGCGAGCGTTCGGACGCGGAGGTATATTGTGTCGGTCACCGGACCAGACCTGTGTTGAAGATCTGCTGAAATGCACTTCATTCGCTTCCATCCCGGTGAGAACTTTTATCCCGCCTCACCTTGCGTGCACTAAGGGCCTCGTACGGGGCGTAGACTCCCACTTAAGTCCAACTGAAACCCTGGACATGCTCTCCGCAGCAGGCGTCATTGCTATTTATCGTTGCAATCGCCTTGTAAATAATGAGAGAATTCCGACTGAGTCAGTAATTGCCACGTTTGTGGGCACATCATGTCCGTCCGAAATCAAAGTGTGGCCTCTTGTGTTCCGTGTAGAACAACTTGCGTCACGTCCAATACAATGTCAGAATTGTTGGAGATTCGGGCACAGCGCAGGAGGTTGTAAATCGAGCTTACGTTGCCGCACCTGTGGAGATGGTCATCCCTCAAGTGAATGCTCTGCGCAATCTGAAAACTGCTGCCTCTGCGGGGGAACACACCCAGCAGGACTATTCGAATTGCTCAGCTCGCGCCCAAGAAACTCAAATTCTTGAAGTAATCGACCGCCGTCGCTGCTCCCGAAGAGATGCAATTGCAGTCGTTAAAGACAGGGCCTTCGGATACTCTGGTGTTACAGCCCGTAACGCTCCAAGTATGAATATTAATCTCTCGGAAGCAATTGACGCTGCTGTGGAAAAGGCAATGACTAAAGCTATGGATAAATTGGTATCCAGCCTCTCAGAATGCCTAGCTCAAATCATTTCCAGTCAGATGATTGAATTGTTGCAAGCAACTAAGGCACCGCTACACTCCTCAGTACTTAACGCCACACCTCGAATGCCTAGCAACGACGTAGAAGCGCCTTCTACATTTAAAGATCACTCGATGGACACTACTCCGCCAATTCAACCAGGCGAGGGTGAGTCCTCTTCCTCAGACTCCCTTACTGTCACAGATATGGAACTTGACGCTCGAGCTCCCAAACGCATGGATCTCCAATTTCTAAGACCATAAAACCAAAACCAAAAAAGAGTCAACCATCGCCTATGAATAAAGAAAGCTTTCTTAAGGCGGCAGTTGCCGCTGCCGTGCGATCAACACCATTGGACAGTTGAAAGTATTGCAGTGGAACTGTCGCTCTATCTTCTCAGCTTTAACAGATTTGTTTTACCTATCTCATCAGCTTAATCCAGATGTTATACTTCTTCAGGAAACTTGGCTATCACCAGAGAAAACTTTTCATTTCAAAGGTTTTCGCTCATTCAGATTAGATCGTAACCCGCGAGGTGGAGGACTATTGATACTTGTTTCAAATAAAATTTGTCATAAGGCAAACCTTTCTTTAAAATTCATGGACTCCGACTGCGAAATTTTGGTGATAGACTTATGTCTCCCAGGGTATCAACCATCTTCAATTATTAATTCCTATTTCCCCACCGGTGTGCAAAGTACGCGTCAACTTGATAGGGCTGTAGCTGCTTGTAGAAAAGAAATTTTGTTCGCAGGAGATTTTAATTCGCACCATGTGTCGTGGGGTCTAAAAACAGATTTGCGTGGTAAGCGACTATGGGAATGGGCTATTGATAGTAACCTTTCATGTCAGAACACAGGACATGTGACATTTGTTAGAGGTCACTTTCGATCAGTGTTAGACTTAACGTTTTGTAGTGCTGGCCTCAATGTTTCTTCGTGGTTAACGGTTGACTCAGCAACCAACAGTGATCATCTTCCTGTGTCATTTGAAATTATGTGTTCAATAACATCTTTAGAATGCCAGGCGTGCACATTCGTCAACCACAATAAATTTAAGACTGTCTTACTTGCATCCGTTTCGAAACTTGCCAATGCCAATGACGAGGAAATCGCTTCAATGATTTGTTCGGTTCTTGAGGGTTCCCGGAAGCAAGCTGAATTTGTCATCCCTTCGGCTAAACGCACCGCTTGTCGTTGGTGGAATGATGAGTGTACGCGTGATTATAGGAAAAGAAAAGCAGCCTGGAAAACACTTCTCCATAATCAATGCCCGACAAACTGGAAAAATTATCAGTTTCACGCTGGTGTATTTAAGCGTACTGTTAACCGAGCCAAAGATGAATATGATATTAGGCATTACGATTATCTATCAAAATAAAAAAAACAAGCGAGCTCTGTTCGCATTTCTTCGTGCTAGAAAGGTGCTACCAACGCCGTTAACATTAGACTCCATCGTTTTGACCCCGCAAGAAATGAGCTCCTCTTTAGAAGCGATTGCCAAAGGTTTAGAAAATCGATTTGCAGCCCGGCTTCCAACTATTCATTATGCTTTAGACTCTTCGGATGGCTTCACCTAAATTTCATTATCTGAGCTCAATCAGACTGCAGCATGCTTGCCAAATACAGCACCTGGCCCTGACGGAATCACAAATGCAATGCTAAAAATATTGTTAAAAGAATCGCCGAACATTCTTTTAGACGTGGTAAATTATTCGAATAAAAATGCTTTGATTCCTTTGCAGTGGAAGCTTGCCAAAGTAATAATGATACTTAAGAAACAAGGGGAAGGGTATACATTGGAGAACATCAGGTCCTGTAGCGCTTACGTCAAATGTAGTAAAATTAATTGAGAGGCTTATTCACCTTCGTATCATGAAATTTGTAAACGATAATTCAATTCTTAGTCCATGTCAGATTGGTTTCAGGGCTGGCTGCTCTATCTGGCATGCCCATGTCGACTTAGAAAGCCGGATACAACTTGCTCGACGTCATAAGCAATATGCTGCCTTAGTGACGCTTGATATCGCTAAAGCATACGATACCGTGGAACACACAGTTTTGATAAATCGGCTAACAAGTTGTGGTGTTCCTGGTTATATAATAGCGTGGATTCATTCATTTTTAAGTGAAAGAGAATTCTACTGCTACAAAAGCGGCTTTTCGTCTTCTAGGTGTAAACAAACGAGAGGATTACCGCAAGGTTCAGTCCTTTCCCCGGCGCTTTTTAATATTCTCATGAGCGCGATTCCCCATCATGAAGAAGTCACAAGTTATGTTTATGCAGATGATATTGCGTTTTTCGCATCTGCAAATGACATTCATACGTTATATCAACGACTGCAAACTTACCTTTGTGCCCTGGAGAGCTGGTTAGATGTTAACCAGTTTTTACTCAATACCAGTAAATGTGCCATTCTCGTTTTTCCGATAAATGACCCAGTGCATATCTCTCTCTCTTACCACCTACAAGACATACCACAGGTAGAATCGGTAAAGTACCTTGGAATAATTTATAACGCCTCTCTCAACTGGCGGCCACACATAGATCATGTGACTGGAAAAGGTACCCGTGCAATTGGCATTTTGCGTCGGCTGAGCAATCGTCGAATAGGATTGAGAAGAGATACACTTCTGATGATATATCGCATGTACGTTCGCTCTGTATTAGAATTTGGTTGCGCACTCTTCTCTGGAGCTCCAGCTTACACTTCCCGCCCTTTCATCCTCTTAGAAAGAGAAGCATTACGTTTGTGCCTAGGGCTTCCTAAATTCGTTGCAAATTCTGCTCTTTATCTCGAATCCCGTGTTCCTCCTCTTTCGTGTAGGTTCCGTATTTTGACAGTACAGACGTTTTGGGAATTTACGAATCACCGGTGCGACGTTCTCAAACAATATTCATTTCCCAACCTGATTGGTTTTTTCGTGTAAACTGGCCGCGTTCACATACTCCCCAAATTACATTCACGCAACATTTACTTGACCCTTTGGACGTGCGCATCTGTGATGTACTTCCGATTCCCGATAGATCTGTTACCACTGATATTCAATTCGATGACATCTTTCCTAATAATTCAAAATTACTTCCACATAGCATACTAGATGGTATATTACAAGATCATCTGCAGAGCCTGCAAACAAACATCGTTATTGCGACAGATGCCTCAGAATGTGAGGAAAAATCAGGTGTTGGTATATTCTCCCCTATTCTCGATTGTACATTTTCTCTTCGGCTGCCAGATTTTATACCCATTTTTTAGCCGAATTCATGGCGGTGGTGCTGGCTCTACGCAAATTAGACCCATCAATTACGTCTGCCGTGATAGTCACTGATTCATTATCATTGTGCTCATCCCTCACTGCTTCCTGTGACTCTCGCGTATTGAGGACGTTTCATTCATTGATACCTGGTTATTTGAAAAATTTGCGTTTAATTTGGGTGCCTGGCCATAAAGGACTTATTCTAAATGAAATAGCGGATTCACTAGCCAAGGCATCGATAACCGGACCAATTTTTCCGTATTGTCCTTTGACTGCTCATGTCACTGCTGCTACATTTCGCAGGAGTGTGATAATGCAGGCAGTGTCAGGCTCTGCTCTAACTAATTCTTTGGAATACAGACATCTTCTATACCCTTGGCACAGAGACTTTTGCCAAAGCCGGAAAATTGAAGTGGCCATCACGAGGCTGCGCTACCATATCCCTACGTTAAACTTTTACTTACACAGGTCTGGTCTGGTGCCCTCACCATTATGCTCATTCTGTGGCGAAGCGGAGACAATAGACCATTTCTTGTTGTCTTGTAGGCGTTTTTCTGCAATAAGGAAAAGACTACTGAAAATCCCGCTTCGCAATATTGGCCTAGATTTATCAGAACCTGTAATTCTATCTTTTGGAGCCTCTATTATTGGGTTCAGCCACAGAAATGCCTGCTTGGCAATCCAAAATTATCTCATTGAATCAAATCGATTACGATGCTAAACTTATTGTCACCTTTCCCATCATAGTTTTCTTTTATTCATTTATTCCTTTTTTAACCTATTATTAATTAGTTCTTCGTTTTTTTTGTTTTTTTATTCTCCTCTCACAAAATCTTCCTTTCTAAACTCCAGTATTCTATTCGTTAATTCCCTTGTTTTTATGCACCGAATATAACCACCCGATTCATGGCCAATCCCCCACTGTGGGTATGCGCCACAACCACTCAGGTCAACAACAACAACAACAACAACAACAACAACAACAACAACAACAACAACAACAACAACAACAACAACAACAACAACAACAACAACAACAACGACAACTCGCCGCGGTGCACCCAATAAATAAGGGTTTGCGCTGCTGAGCTCGAAGTCGCGGGTTTGACCGCGCTCTCGGCGACCGCATTTCGAAGGGGCGAAATTTGACAAAGCTCGTATACTTAGATTGAAGTCCACTGTGAAAAACGCCATGTAGTCAAAATCATTTCATTATCGCCCACTATGGCATGTCTAATAACTATATCATGGTGCTGCACGGAAAACTCCATAGTTAACCTAACTCCTTATTCTCTTTTAATCTGCCTGGAAGCCATGTGCCCAGTTAGCGCTTGCTCACTACTCTACTAATTCAGTTATACTGGGACGGCTGTAACTGACATGAAACATAGCAAAATGTATTGCTGTTTATTGTGAAAGGGTTCAAAGAAATACGTTAATTTAATTATGGAAATTTGTTTATAACCAGAGCAGCACTTACTGAGGCAATCTTTGCCATCGATTAAAGAAGGCCTTAACATGTCGCAACAGTTCAGTGCGGCATCCAAAAAGGAAAAGGTGTGCTCGTCATATGAAGCACAGTCCGCACTTTGTACTCGCTGCATGGAGTGTACGGCTGCCTCGATGAGCATGGCCCGTCGGTGGTCTTTCTTTGTCATGCCCGGTGGAGTGGTGAGCAATTCTTGGCGGCGCTCGCTCAGGAAAGCTTTAACATGCCACTTGAACTTTGAAAACATATCTTCAATAGGATTGAAGAAGGGGCTGTAGGGTGGCAGATTCTTCACGGAGTGTGTCATGCTTGCGAGGGTGGCGTTTTCAGCGCGATGGTGGGCCGATGCGTTGTCAAAAATGAATACGGCGTGGCTGGTGGGGTCATTTTGTTGAACTTTCTTCGAGGCTTCAGCAAGAAATTCATTGAATACTAGCCAATGAACTTTATCTACCGCCTTCCAGAGAATTAATCCATCTGCAGACATACACGCTATAATGTTTATGTTTGCACCCTTCGTGCTAGGCACCATTCGAACAGCTCGTGTTCCGCGCTTTGCCCTGGCGAAGCTTCTGGCACACCACACATTGAAAGTTGTCTCATCGACATAAATTCGGGAGAGATTTGAAGTTTGATTTTGGAGCCATTGCGCGTAGTCTCTGCGGTCGCGCTTCACGTCGCCCCGATTACGATCAGCTGGTCTGGGAGTGGCAAGCTTCAGGGTGTAGCCGTGACCATCGAGCAGTCGGTCAATAGTAGACGTGCTTACTTGAAGTCCTTGGTACATTTCAGGTAGTGTTGTCCGTATTTGATTGAGCGTAAATGGCGGATTTTCATCCACTATATCACAAACAGTGTTAGCGATGTCTGGCCCAAACCCTCTTGCAGATCCTCCGCGCTTTCTTGTGTGATCCCTATCTGTAGCTGCAATGGAGCGCACAGTTTTGATGCTAATCCCGAGGGTAGTTGCCAACTGCTTCAAGTTTCCTCCCCTTCTAAAGGTGTCAACAATTCTCTCTCTGTCTACTGTAGAGAAAGACCTGTACTTCACTTTCTCTTCGCCTTGTTCTTTCCGGGGTCGGCCACGCCGTCGGGAGTTTGCCCCATCCATCGCTACAGAGCAGCGGTTCTGGACGTTGTTCATGAGCCGGGATGCACAGCAAGAGCATTGGCAGCACGTGCCGATGAAAAGCTACTGCAGCACTTTGCTGAGAATCCGTCACTGCGGGCGAGAAGATTGTTTTCCATAAGCCGCGACGGCCGTCTGCTGACCCATTTTCCTATACAATAGTTTCCTAAACCTTCCGCGCTGGCACTAACTTTTTTTCTCACTAAGAAATAGTAAAAAAAAAACATTTTCACCGAACTTACTCGTCATTGAAAAAAAAAATTCAAGAGGCATCGTGCTTACAGACGACAGTGAAAATGTGTGTACTCTGCAGCAGCGACTGTGGAACCAGTAGCTATCGTCTGCAACTAACTGACGTGTAAGCAGTCGTCTGCTTTCATCTCATTGAACTGCTTGCGGGTAACGTTCAGTTACGGAGTATTACTACTGACATTTTGCTGTCGCCTGTACGCACGCCGTTTCTATTTTTTTACCATTGACTAAAAAATACAGCAGGAACATGGTTCGAGCATATTGTCCATTCGTTTTTTTGGATTTGCGCTGTCAACTGAAATCCACGCTGCAGCCACCACCTTCCGCGCCCTTTCGCATTGGCCACATGGAAGTAGCTCAGCGACGACACCAATACCATATGGCTGGCGTTAAAAAGAAACTATTTTTGAATGCTAAACGCTAAAAAAGTCCCAACTCACCTACGCTCACAATCCGCCGAGCAATGTGCGCAATTACCGCAGACAAAATGTTGACTGCTTGAACGTTGTTACAGATCCAGCGCGTTTCAGAACACTTTATCGCTGATGTATTTAGGAAAAAGCAATGACGGTTTACACTTTTTAGGATCGTCCTACGTTAAAAGGAATTTTGTCATGTACAAGAATCTGAGGTACTGTTGTCTCTGCCATCTACCGAACTTCAATATACAATGCACCAACGTAAGAGTGATGTGCAGCGAAATGAAATGAATGAATAAATAAATAAAAATATTTCAAGGAAATGTTTTTTAACATTGTTTTCTTATAACATGCGTATTTACGTGATTGTAGCGATATAGCGGTCTTTTGGTCAGCAATAAAACTGCTAAACTGCAGCAGGGTTCTTACGACATATTGCCACGTGTACTTCTTTATCTTTTACCGGTGACCGCTCTTCACCGGCTCACAAACGTTAAACGTGATCGCTCGGCGCAGGACGCGCCTGTATCGGAAGTTTCTAGAACGTTATCGATGCTTCTTTCCGTTACCTGTCTTCACTGACGCTTATGTTATCTGATTGTATGACCGACGCGAATTGTCTAGAACTTTCTGGAAGACACGCGGGCATCAGGGATTAATCTGGAACCTTCGATGACTCAGGTATAAAAGCCGACGCGTTTCGCCGCTGATCAGATTTTCGACGATCGCCGACTGTGTTCGCCGCTATCGTTGTGCTTCGAGTGTAGCTTTCTTTTGTGGGCACAGGTTCGCCCAATAAAGAATCAGTTCGCCCAATAAAGAATCAAAACCTCCGGACTCACGTTAAAGCCCGAAAAGTGCCGCTTCGCATATGAGGAGCTCTTGTTTTTGGGCCACGTCATCAACAAGTCTGGAGTGCGCCCCGACCCTCAGAAAACTGCGGCCATCTCCAACTTTCCTCCGCCCGCTGACAAGAAGGCAGTGCGTAGATTTCTTGGACTGTGCGCCTATTACAGGCGCTTCGTCAAGAATTTTTCACGGATCGCTGAGCCACTGACGTATCTCACGAAGGCCGACGTCGAGTTCAAGTGGGAGACGCCGCAAGTCGAAGCATTCGAAGAACTGAAGCGACGCCTGCAATCGCCGCCAATACTTGCGCATTTCGACGAAAACGCCGATACCGAAGTCCACACCGACGCAAGCAGCGTAGGACTCGGCGCCGTGCTTGTGCAGAGGACTGACGGACTAGAAAGGGTTGTAAGTTACGCTAGCCGGTCGCTATCGAAGGCGGAAGCAAATTATTCCACAACAGAAAAGGAGTGCCTCGCCATCATCTGGGCTACATCAAAGTTTCGCCCCTACCTCTATGGCAGGCCCTTCAAAGTCGTCAGCGACCACCACGCCTTGTGTTGGCTAGCTAACTTGAAGGATCCTTCAGGTCGCCTCGCACGATGGAGTCTGAGACTTCAAGCATTCGACATCACCGTCGTTTACAAGTCCGGCCGAAAGCACTCTGACGCCGACTGCTTGTCTCGCGCCCCCGTCGAACCGCCGCCACAGGACGACCAGGATGACGACACTTTCTTGGGACCCATCAGTGCCGACGATTTCGCCGAACAACAGCGAGCCGACCCGGAACTAAGGAGCCTTGTAGACTACCTGGAAGGCAAGACCATCACTGTGCCGAAGGTGTTCAGGCGAGGATTGGCGTCGTTTTTCTTGCAAAACGACATTCTCCTAAAGAAGAACTTTTCGCCTCTCCGAGCCAACTACCTCCTCGTTGTACCCTCAGCATTGCGTCCAGAGGTTCTGCAAGCTCTCCATGACGACCCAACGGCTGGACACCTCGGTTTTTCCCGCACGCTCTCGAGGATACAAGAAAAATACTACTGGCCTCACCTCTCTGCCGACGTCGCCCATTACGTAAGGACATGCCGAGACTGTCAACGACGCAAAACACCGCCGACAAGGCCAGCCGGACTTCTACAGCCGATCGAACCACCTCGCCGACCGTTCCAGCAGATCGGGATGGACTTACTGGGGCCTTTTCCGACGTCGACGTCCGGGAATAAATGGATTGTCGTAGCTACTGACTACCTCACCCGCTACGCCGAAACAAAAGCCTTGCCCAAAGGCAGTGCCGCCGAGGTAGCCCGATTCTTCGTTGAGAACATTCTCCTGCGTCACGGTGCTCCAGAAGTCCTCATCACCGAAAGAGGCACGGCCTTTACGGCAGAACTAACTCAAGCCATCCTGCGATACAGCCAGACAAGCCATCGCCGGACCACCGCCTACCACCCGCAGACGAATGGCCTCACCGAGCGGCTAAATAAGACCATCGCCGACATGCTGGCAATGTACGTCGACGTCGAACACAAGACGTGGGATGCCATCCTTCCGTACGTGACCTTCGCATACAACACGGCCGTGCAAGAAACGACGCACATGGCGCCGTTCAACCTGGTCTACGGAAGGAGCCCAGCAACGACGCTTGACGCCATGCTACCGGACGTCACCGACGAAGAAAATCTCGACGTTGCCACCTATTTGCAGCGTGCCGAAGAAGGTCGACAGCTCGCCCGGCTGCGCATCAAGAACCAGCAGAGAACCGACAGCCGACACTACAATCTTCGACGACGCTACGTCGAGTACCAGCCCGGCGACCGTGTTTGGGTCTGGACTCCGATACGCCGGCGAGGACTTAGCGAGAAACTATTACGACGCTATTTCGGACCCTACAAGATTATCCGACGGATTGGCGCACTGGACTACGAGGTCGTACCAGACGGCATTTCGCAATCACAGCGGCGCCGCGCACGACCCGAAGTCATCCACGTGGTGCGTCTTAAGCCTTTCTACGCCCGTTGACGAACTTGGGTACTTCGTTGCTTTGTTATTTTTTATTGTCTTTATTACACGTGGTTTATGTTTATGTTTTGTTAGTAGCATCGGGACGAAGGGGAGGGTAATGCCACGTGTACTTCTTTATCTTTTACCGGTGACCGCTCTTCACCGGCTCACAAACGTTAAACGTGATCGCTCGGCGCAGGACGCGCCTGTATCGGAAGTTTCTAGAACGTTATTGATGCTTCTTTCCGTTGCCTGTTTTCACCGACGCTTATGTTATCTGATTGTATGACCGACGCGAATTGTCTAGAACTTTCTGGAAGACCCGCGGGCATCAGGGATTAAACTGGAACCTTCGATGACTCAGGTATAAAAGCCGACGCGTTTCGCCGCTGATCAGATTTTCGACGATCGCCGACTGTGTTCGCCGCAATCGTTGTGCTTTGAGTGTAGCTTGCTTTTGTGGGCACAGGTTCGCCCAATAAGCAACCAGTTTCGTCATACACAGTTTTGCGACTGTTTTCTTTACCGTCACTACTACGTGACATCTGGTGGAGGTGCTTTTGTGTTCATGCAGCGGACGCCCCCGAAAAGCCGTGATCCAACCCCGAAGAGAGTACCAACGTTGTCCCGGAGCATCGAGCTAGCCTCAGGCTACAAAACCAACCCCCGGAATACGGACTTCTTCCCGAGAAGACCAAGAGGGCAAAAGTCACTACCTCGGCAGCAGCTACCATGACAGCCCCTGCGCCAACATCTGCAGTCGTGATGCAACAACCCAGGGAGCCGCCGACTTTCCGCAGTTCGCCATGTGAAGACCCCGAAAGCTGGCTGGAGGCATACGACCGGGTCGCTACGTTCAACAAGTGGGACTGCGAAGACAAGCTGCGCCATGTTTACTTCTCGCTTGAAGACGGCGCCAGAACCTGGTTCGAGAATAGCGAGCGTGCACTAACAACCTGGGACCTCTTCCGAGCCGCATTCCTGGACACCTTGACTAGCGTCGTCCATAAAGAAAGAGCTGCAGCCTTGCTCGAAAACCGTGTACAGCTCCCGAATGAGAGCATCGGTATGTACACTGAAGAAATGACTCGATTATTCCGGCACGCCGACCCCGCTATGCCAGAAGACAAGTAAGTTCTCATGCTCATGCGGGGAGTTAAGCAGGAGCTATTCGCCGCACTTGTGCGGAATCCACCAACGACAGTCCAAGACTTTCTCTCGGAGGCTACGACAATCTAGAAAGCACTGGACATGCCCAACCGGCAATACAATCGCCGTTCGACGCCACAGTACGCCGAAGTCCAAGAACTCTCCCACGACCTACGAGACACCATCAGGGCGATAGTACGCGAAGAGCTGCAGAAGTTGGTACCGTCGTCGCAGCCTCAAGTTGCTTCCATCGCCAAAATCGTGTGGGAGGAAATCCAGCAATCGCTAGGACTTCCCGAACCACCGCAACCCCAGCCGGAAGCGATGACCTACGCCGCCGTCGCCCGTCGTCAAGGCCCCCCTCCGCGCTCGCGCCAGGGCCCCGTAACGCCGCAGTTCCGTCGTCCACCGCCGCCAGCACGCCCGCCCGTCGTCCAGCGCAGCTACCAAAGAAAGACAGACATTTGGCGCGCCCCCAACCACCGCCCGCTCTGCTATCACTGCGGGGAAGCCGGCCATGCCTACCGCTGATGCCCATACCGCAAGATGGGCCTACGAGGGTTCGCCGTCAACGCACCACGTCCACAGCTTGGCGAGCGACCACGTGACATCGCCGACTACCTCGCCGGAGCCCAGTGGCAACCACGACGACCCTCACGCTCGCCGTCACCGGGCTGCTACATCTCGCCGCATCGCCGTCAGTACACCGGTCCCACCCGGGGCCGATCTCCGAGCCCTTACCCGGGAAACTAAAGGCAGCAACCGATGGAGGTGCGGTTGCTGTACGACGCAATGCCGAAGATCCTCCGCCGCCGACGACGACGACGATTCGCAAATCATCACGACGAGATATCAGCATGCCGCCTAGGAACAGCCTTGACAGCACTTCGCCGCAGAAAGAAGACCTCCCGACGCGACGTAGCAGCAGCAGAGCAAGCCGACGCAGCCGTGATCCGACGCCACGAATTAACCGCAACGCCAGACGCCGGTCTACCGATCTAGACGTGCTCATCGATGGTCATAACGTCACCGCTCTCGTCGACACTGGCGCCGACTATTCCGTCTTCGGTGGCGCGTTCGCCGCCAAGTTGAAGAAGGTGAAAACAGCCTGGCAAGGACCCGATATCCGGACAGCGGGAGGCCACCTAATAACGCCGACTGGAATCTGCACAGCGCGAGTCACGGTAAACAACCGCACTTACCCGGCGAACTTCGTAATCCTGCAGCACTGCTCCAGGGATGTCATCCTAGGCATGGAATTTCTAAACCAACACGGTGCAGTCATCGACTTAAGGTCCAAGTCGATAACGCTTTCAACGCACAAAGCGATACCACCGGATACAAACATCAGTTACCATGCCTTAAATGTGCTTGAAGAACAAGTCACTGTTCCGCCTCGCTCCAGCGTAATGATTTCCGTCGGTACCGAAGTGCCTGCAGACATGGAGGGCATCGTCGAGGCCGATTATCACTTACTGCTCGACCGTGAAATTTGCGTCGCTAGAGGCATAGCTGAGCTACGTGCAAGGAAAGCAAGGGTGATGCTCACGAACTTCAGCCCCGAATACAAGCACATTAACAAAGGCACCACGGTCGCCTACATCGACGAAATAGTACAAGCCAGCAGTGTTTTCGCCTTCACGGATTCCAGTGCACCTGCAACGACGACTGTAGTACCTGAACCAACTTTCGACGTCAATCAGAACCTTCCCAGGCATAAGAAAGAACAACTAAAAGCTCTGCTCCTGCAATACCAGGACTGCTTCTCATCGTCGTCAAAAGTTCGACAAACCCCTGTCGCCAAGACCCGCATCATAACCGACGAAAATGTCCGCCCACTCCGTCAGAGCCCGTACCGAGTTTCGGCGCGCGAACGCGAGGCCATAAGGCAGCAAGTCGACAAAATGCTACGCGACGACATCATCCAGCACACCAAGAGTCCGTGGGCGTCCCCCGTGGTGTTAGTGAAGAAGAAGGATGGAACCCTACGTTTCTGCGTCGATTATCGTCGCCTCAACAAGATCACGAAGAAGGACGTGTACCCCCTCCCACAGATTGACGACGCCTTGGATCTACTCTACAACGCAAAGTATTTTTCGTCGATGGACCTCAAAACCGGCTACTGGCAAATCGAAGTCGACGAGAGGGACCGGGAGAAGACTGCCTTTATAACACCAGCCGGACTGTTTGAGTTCAAGGTCATGCCGTTTGGTCTTTGCTCGGCACCTGCGACTTTACAACGCGTCATGGATACAGTACTGGCAGGCTTGAAGTGGCAGACTTGCCTCGTCTATTTGGACGACGTCGTTGTGTTTGCCTCAAGCTTCGAAGAACACCTGCGGCGCCTTGAAACAGTTCTTCAAGCAATCAAAACCTCCGGACTCACGTTAAAGCCAGAAAAGTGCCACTTCGCATATGAGGAGCTCTTGTTTTTGGGCCACGTCATCAACAAGTCTGGAGTGCGGCCCGACCCTCAGAAAAGTTCGGCCATCTCCAACTTTCCTCCGCCCGCTGACAAGAAGGCAGTGCGTAGATTTCTTGGACTGTGCGCCTATTACAGGCGCTTCGTCAAGAATTTTTCACGGATCGCTGAGCCACTGACGTATCTCACGAAGGCCGACGTCGAGTTCAAGTGGGAGACGCCGCAAGTCGAAGCATTTGAAGAACTGAAGCGACGCCTGCAATCTCCGCCAATACTTGCGCATTTCGACGAAAACGCCGATACCGAAGTCCGCACCGACGCAAGCAGCGTAGGACTCGGCGCCGTGCTTGTGCAGAGGACTGACGGACTAGAAAGGGTTGTAAGTTACGCTAGCCGGTCGCTATCGAAGGCGGAAGCAAATTATTCCACAACAGAAAAGGAATGCCTCGCCATCATCTGGGCTACATCAAAGTTTCGCCCCTACCTCTATGGCAGGCCCTTTAAAGTTGTGAGCGACCACCACGCCTTGTGTTGGCTAGCTAACTTGAAGGATCCTTCAGGTCGCCTCGCACGATGGAGTCTGAGACTTCAAGCATTCGACATCACCGTCGTTTACAAGTCCGGGCGAAAGCACGCTGACGCCGTCTGCTTGTCTCGCGCCCCCGTCGAACCGCCGCCACAGGACGACCAGGATGACGACACTTTCTTGGGTCCCATCAGTGACGACGAATTCGCCGAACAACAGCGAGCCGACCCGGAACTAAGGAGACTTGTAGACTACCTGGAAGACAAGACCATCATTGTGCCCAAGGTGTTCAGGCGAGGATTGGCGTCGTTTTTCTTGCAAAACGACATTCTCCTAAAGAAGAACTTCTCGCCTCTCCGAGCCAACTACCTCCTCGTGGTACCCTCAGCATTGCGTCCAGAGGTTCTGCAAGCTCTCCATGACGACCCAACGGCTGGACACCTCGGTTTTTCCCGCACGCTCGCGAGGATACAAGAAAAATACTACTGGCCTCGCCTCTCTGCCGACGTCGCCCATTACGTAAGGACATGCCGAGACTGTCAGCGATGCAAAACACCGCCGACAAGGCCAGCCGGACTTCTACAGCCGATTGAGCCACCTCGCCGACCGTTCCAGCAGATCGGGATGGACTTACTGGGGCCTTTTCCGACGTCGACGTCCGGGAATAAATGGATCGTCGTAGCTACGGACTACCTCACCCGCTACGCCGAAACAAAAGCCTTGCCCAAATGCAGTGCTGCCGAGGTAGCCCGATTCTTCGTTGAGAACATGCTCCTGCGTCACGGTGCCCCAGAAGTCCTCATCAACGACAGAGGTACAGCCTTCACGGCTGAACTAACTCAAGCCATCCTGCGCTACAGCCAGACAAGCCATCGCCGGACCACCGCCTACCACCCGCAGACGAATGGCCTCACCGAGCGCCTAAATAAGACCATCGCCGACATGCTGGCAATGTACGTCGACGTCGAACACAAGACGTGGGATGCCATACTTCCGTACGTGACCTTCGCATACAACACGGCCATGCAAGAAACGACGCACATGGCGCCGTTCAACCTGGTCTATGGAAGGAAACCGGCCACGACGCTTGACGCCTAGCTACCGGATGTCTCCGACGAAGAAAATCTCGACGTTGCCACCTATTTGCAGCGTGCCGAAGAAAGTCGACAGCTCGCCCGCCTGCGCATCAAGAACCAGCAGAGAACCGACAGCCGACACTACAATCTTCGACGACGCTACGTCGAGTACCAGCCCGGAGACCGTGTTTGGGTCTGGACTCCGATACGCCGACGAGGACTTAGCGAGAACCTCTTACGTCGCTATTTCGGACCATATAAGATCATCCGATGTATTGGCGCACTGGAGTATGAGGTGATGCCAGACGGTATTTCGCAATCACAGCGGCGCCGCGCACGACCTGAAGTCATCCACGTGGTGCGTCTTAAGCCTTTCTACGCCCGCTGACGAACTTAGGTCCTTTGTTGCTTTGTTATTTTTGTCCCTTTCTGTGCGCGTTGCTTTGTTTTCGCTTTCGTGTTTGTAGCATCGGGACGATGCTTTTTAAGGGGAGGGTATTGACACGTATACATGTTTATCTTTCACCGGTGGCCGCTTTCCACCGGCTAACAAATGTTAAACGTTATCGCTCGGCGAAGGACGCGCCTGTATCGGAAGTGTCTAGAACGTTATCGATGCGTCTTTCGTTGCCTGTTTTCACCGACGCTTATGTTATCTGATTGATGACCGACGCCAATTGTCTAGAACTTTGTGGAAGACCCGCGGCCATCAGGGATTAATCTGGAACCTTCGATGACTCAGGTATAAAAGCCGACGCGTTTCGCCGCTGATCAGATTTTCGACGATTGCCGACTGTATTCGCCGCTACCGTTGTGCTTTGAGTGTAGCTTGCTTTTGTGGGCACAGGTTCGCCCAATAAACAACCAGTTTCGTCGTACACAGTTTTGCGACTGTTTTCTTTACCGTCACTACTAGGTGACAATATCTATATCAGTATGGTTGAGAATGACCCATGAGAGCCTGGCGAAAGTTACGTGATGTCAAGTGACTCTTTTTCACGTTGTTTGAAGTATGCGACGTTCATACCATCGCAGAGCTTCTTCGAAGCTCGTTCGTTTGATATCCATGTCAATATGGTTGGGAATCACGCATGGGCTAGCGAAAAATACGTGAGGTCACGTGACACCCTTTTCCCACCTGGTTTGACGTTCGTTATGTGTGTACCATCGCATAGTTTATTCAATTCCCGTTCGTTTGATATCCATGTCAGTATGGTTGGGGATGACCCATGAGAACCTGAAGAAAGTTACGTCAGGTCAAGTGACACCATTTTCCCACCTGGTTTGACGTTCATTACGTGTTTACCATCGCAGAGCTTCTTCGAAGCCCGTTCATTTGATATCCATGTCAATATGGTTGGGAATCATGCATGGGCCAGCGAAAGATACGTGAGGTCACGTGACACCTTTTTGACGTTGTTTGAAATATGCGACGTGTGTACCATCGCAAAGCTTTCTCGAAGCCCGTTCGTTTGATATCCATGTCAATATGGTTGGGAATCACGCATGGACCAGCGAATTATACGCGAGGTCACGTGACACCCTTTTCCCAACTGGTTTGACGTTCGTAACGTGTGTACCATCGCAAAGCTTCTTCGAAGCCCGTTCGTTTGATATCCATGTCAATATGGTTGGGAATCACGCATGGACCAGCGAATTATACGTGAGGTCACGTGACAGCTTTTTCCTACCTGGTTTGACGTTCATTACGTGTGTAGCATCTCAAAGCTTCTTCGAAGCCCCTTCGTTTGATATCCATGTCAATATAGTTGGGAATCACGCATGGTCCAGCGAATTATACGTGAGGTCACGTGACACGCTTTTCCCACCTGGTTTGACGTTCGTAACGTGTGCACCATCGCAAAGCTTCTTCGAAGCCTGTTCGTTTGATATACATGTCAATATGGTTGGGAATCACGCATGGACCAGCGGATTATATGTGAAGGCACGTGACAGCTTTTTCCCACCTGGTTTGACGTTCGTTACGTTTCTACCATCGCAAAGCTTCTTCGAAGCCCGTTCGTTTGATATTCATGTCAATATGGTTGGGAATCACGCATGGACCAGCGAATTATACGTGAAGTCACGTGACACGCTTTTCCCACCTGGTTTGACGTTCGTTACGTGTATACCATCGCAAAGCTTCTTCGAAGCCCGTTCGTTTGATACCATGTCAATATGGTTGGGAATCACGCATGGACCAGCGAATTATACGTGAGGTCAAGTGACGCGCTTTTCCCACCTGGTTTGACGTTCGTAACGTGTGCACCATCGCATAGCTTCTTCAATTCCCGTTCGTTTGATATCCATGTCAATGTGGTTGGGAATCACGCATGGACCAGCGAATTATACGTGAGGTCACGTGACACCCTTTTCCCACCTGGTTGGACGTTCGTTACGTGTGTACCATCGCAAAGCTTCTTCGAAGCCCGTTGGTTTGATATCCATGTCCATATGGTTGGGAATCACGCATGGACCAGCGAAAGATACGTGAGGTCACGTGACACCTTTTTCCCACCTGGTTTGACGTTCGTAACGTGTTCACCATCGCATAGCTTCTTCAATTCCCGTTCGTTTGATATCCATGTCAGTATGGTTGGGAATGATTCATGAGGGCCTCAAGAAAGTTACGTTATGTCGCGTGGCTCTTTTTCATGTGGTTTGAAGTATGCTTCGTAGCGTATGAAGAAGTCAACTTCAGTTACGTTTGGTCTGCGCAAAATTATAACATTTCGTCGTTATTTTGAACTTCTTATACACCCCGCAAGTGGACCTACACTTTGGATTAAATTCACTGACGTGAGGATTAAAATACTTGGCGCGTAGATTAAATTAGTTGGCGCGTAGATTAAATGTGTGGCGCGTGGATTAAATTGACTGGCGCTGGGATTAAAATAGCTGGCGTTCGGATTAAATTGAGCGGGAAAACCTGTAGTGTCGCTCGTTTGGCGATACAGAACTACGCTGCTTGCTCTTCCAGTGGCCCACCATTCCCGCATTAATATTGTTGGCGATCGCGAACGCGATCAGGCAAACTTGCGTAGCTGACATAATTTGTTTGGCATGTTTATTGTTATTCAATTCCTAGCTGGCGCGGTAGCGCCGTTCAAAAATATTCCCGCCTCGAATCTTGATCCGCATTGTTCTCGCGTAAAATCGCGCGCTTGCTGTTGCGTGCTACTGCGCTTGCTTGCAACGTGTTATGTTTCAACTCGTATTGTTCTGGTTGCGTGTGACCCACCTGTTTTATTCTTTTCATTTGCGTTTAGTGACGGTGATGTAACTGTGTACTGCGCATTCGGTCGAGCTACACTCACCCATGCTTCGAATCTATTGATTGCTGGAAGGCATTTTTAAAATATTGCGATCTTTGTGGGCGCCTGCTCATGGATGCAGACTCGGGAACACGCCGCTTTGCACATAATTTTCTTTCGCGCTATCAATTTAACCCATAAATTGTGCATGGCTTAAATTAATTCGCATAGGCGTTCCTACCGCAAGTCATAATCTGAATATGCTAAATCTCGCGGGCTGAAAACAAAACGTGAGGTGAACTCGTAATTAAAATTCATGAAAATCTGGGGCTTTACATGCCGGAAGCGCGATATGATTATGAAGTACGCCTTAGTAGGGGACTTCGGATGAGTTTTTACCACCTGTGGCTCTCTAGCGTGCACCCAATGCACAGCACACGGACATTTTTGCATTTCGCCCCCATTTAATTGCGGCCGCCGCAGACGGGATTTGCGCACCTACAGCACGCCCCATATCTTGTTTCCTTGTTTGTTTCTCTGGTTAAAGAAGTATCGCCAGGCCATCTACGCGTTTCCACGCTGTTGTGTTCTTCTTTCGGGGGTTTTACGAGCCAAAACCATTTCTGATAATGAGGTACGCCGTAGTGGAGGGCTCCGGATTAATTTTGACCACCTTGGGTTCTTTAACGTGCAATACAACGCATGCACACAGGCGTTTTTGCATTTCGCCTCCATCGAAATGATCTCGTGCTCGCTCGGCCGCGCAAAACGGCTTACAGTGTTGCCAGGTCGGACGAGGCGGCGTAGCCCAAAGTTAGAGACATTGTAGCCCAAATGTAGCCAAACACAAAAAGAGAGCAAAATATTTCGTAGCCAAATGTAGCCATTCTTATTTGCAGTTTTATTTGTATATAACTTTTCACATTCAACTACGGGAATCCTTTTTTGCACAACCCGTTGTAACTAAATGTCCTTGCCGCCATGACGGTCGACATCACGCTTGCACACAGAACACTTTTTGGTTGGCCCCGAAAGCTCTCAAGTTTCAGCGAATCGCTGCAGAGGGCGAAATCATAGTGCTTTTATTTTATGACAAATAGAACTGAATTATCATTTTAGTTATATACAGTAATAATAACTACGAACTCTGTTAGCTCACGTGAACGCAACATAACGTTCAGCATCATTGAGCTCTCACGTGACCCATCCCCCCCCCTGCCTACGGCGTAGAAAAACTTCAGCCGTCCAGCGGTCTGCGACGGTGACGCGCCCACAACTTCTTTTTTATGAGCCAAAACCAGTATATTGCGCTATGATATCTCGCGTTATTCGTCTCAACGTCCTATCTTTCTCGTTAATTAGCTTAGCCCGGGTTACCTGGGACAGACTCTGTATAGTTTTCATTCACATCAACTTGGCCACCATCTTAGGTCTCTAGCACGCCAAGAACATGCGTTAAAAAGAAGTGAGAGACAACAGATATGCCACACGCTGTCTCAATCGCTGTAAGCGAAGCTTTAAACGGTTGCTGCGCAAAACGGCACTCCAGTGTGGTAAGCGCGCAGTTGTTAGCGGCGACGAGCACGTCCCGAACGTAACTCGCTTGGAATGGCAAAAGCCGCGACAGCTCACAAAGAGCAAAGGTAAACGACAAATTGATAATAGTGGTAATCCTGTGAAAACCGGTTACTCTAAAAAAGCAAACCATGTTGATATGCTAATAATTACTGGGGTTTTACGTGCCAAAACCACGATATGATTGGGAGGAATGAAGCAGTGGTGTCTCCGGAATAATTTTGACCACCTTGGGTTCTTTAGCGTGCACATAAATCTAAGTACACGGGTGTTCCTACATTTCGCCTCGAGCCAGCAGCGCGACACCTCACCTGCTAAGCTAACACACTAGGTGATGTTCATGTGACGTGGCGCACTGATGGCATCGTGGCAAACATGTTTCGATATTAGCACAATTAGTACCTGCATCTGTTACGTTACGGGCAAACCATCTATAAGTAAACGCACCAGGACCCACTTCGGGCTCGGCGTCTTGCTCCCATTGTTTTTTATACTTTCTCGCAAACTTGACCCACTTCCTCATGGTTCGATTCTCCTCTCCGAGGAGGGTTCGATCTTAAGTCTAATCTATGGAAATGAACCTCTAATGTAAGCACAAACAAAAACTAATCTCTCAGGAAAAGGAAAATGGCAGTAAAGCTTAGCGTGAGAAACGTGAAGCAGGTCGAAAGCTGTGTCCGGCGCGCTAGTTGACCAAGAAGCCATGGCCATGAACACACTGGAGCGTGTCATCTACCCGTGGCTCTTTCATGTCGGCGCCACGATCGCCCGACACTATTTCATTGCTCTCTGAGCATAGCGATGTTAGTACTACTGTGTACTGTGAAAACCCCTCTACTCCCGGGCTCATCCTGATGCCCGGAGATCGGGTGTCTCACGGTGAAGCGCGATGTAAGTTTAAGTGCGTCAAAGATCAAAGCCACCGGCTCAGACAACGGCGCAGAGAATGGAGGGGGAGGGGGGGGGGCGATGGGCATTTCGCGCACACACAAACACGCACAGGCGCGCTGCCGAGTCAGCCAGCTAAAACATAGCCATCGATATTTGTTTCTACTCGATCAGAGCGACCTCTGGAGCATTTATTAGTGCGCCACTTATAGCCCAAACAAAGCTGTCACAGATTTTCTGTAGCCCAAATATAGCCGCGTAGCCAACTCGTCCAAGTCAACGCCAAAATTTTTTTTCTGTAGCCCAATTTGGCTATTTATAGCCAAACTTGGCAACACTGACGGCTTAGCCGACTAAGCCACCGCGGCGGGTCACGCTGTTGTGAATTGTTGCTTTGTTTCTTGTTTACCCGTTATTTTATCATAGCTTTATGGGATCGCTGGTAGCGATTTCCTCCAACGCACTTCTCTGAAAGGGAAGAGAAATTGAAATGTTAGTGTTGTTACGAAAGTTTAGCATAGCGCTATATATCGCTTTATACCGTTGCCGCGACGTTCTCAGGCACAAGTCTGGTTGGCGCATGCTCGCTAAGCTGCGCCAGTTGTACGCGTGGCGTGCTTTTTAGGCAATGCAAGCAAACCAACCGGTAGCTGGTGGATACGGTAGCGGCAATAGTAGGGCTGACATATGGTAAATGCTTGTTCATTTAATGTTCCAGTGGGAACCCGTGAGGTACCTGGATAATTAAAGAAATTGAGGTATGTGTACCTACTCGCGCGTAGCGTCAAGCGTTGAGCAAAATCAGACACTTGCAGCGTTCTATCAGCAAGCTGAAACGCTGGTAAACAGAACGATGCATGAGAGAGTGGTTTCCTGTGAGCCACATAACGATGGGCCTTTGTTATCGGAAGACTAATTATTTGCAACGCTAAAAAGGTCATTTCTTATTCCTAGATCTTGTGCCATAGACATGCGGAAATATAGTCTACAAGTCAGGCCGCATTATTGTTCCAGAGCGGATTATGTGTCCATATACGTGGTGTCTTTATGTAGCTGCACCAATTTTTTTAAAATTGCCTGTGAAAGATAGCACAATTATAAACCTTGATCAAAATTACTCGATAAGGCGGCCATTACGTTACGAGAAACCAATATGCTTTCCGAATAATTTACTTAATTGCGCTAATAAACGAACTACTTTGCAGTACATATTTTTAATCTACGAATTGTAGCTAGTGGGTATGCAATGCATATTGACTTAGAACGAGATTTGAGGACTACGCTAGTTTCGATATAATAATTTTGAATGTGTCCACCGAAATGCATTGGCGTTCCAGTTAATGTGTGCTTCAATGTATGAAACAGTGCTTTCTTAAAAAGTAAGTTAGAAAACTGTGCATTTTTACTGCAAGTTTGATACCGCATATCTCGAAACCGCTGCCATCCTCAGAATTTGTTCCAAGTCGATATGCCTGGCATAATCACTAGCTACAATTAAAATATGTGCAGTGAGGTAATTAATGAAAAGTTAATTAGTGTAACTGTCAAATGTTGAATTAAACGTTTTGATTTTTCGTAGAAGTAATAGGCCACCTCATCGAGTAATTTAGAACAATTTGGACAGCACAATTGTGGTGTCTGCCACATGTTCTTAAAATTTAGCTCAGTTAAAATAAAAAGGACCACGTAGAATAAGAACACACCGTATGTTCTCATTCTACAAGGTTTCTTTTTTTTAGACTGAACCAAATTAAAAAAAACTTGCATGAGGCAGATAGCATTTGGGCAAGCGCAATGGTCCAGTCATATCACATGCTTCAAACCATTACCTTATTAAGCTGCTTTCTGTGTCACATAGAAAGAAAGAAGCATTGTTTAATGAGGTGCTGGATATGTTAGCCTGGCTATTCGCCTGACATGCTATTCCAGGTGCTTAATAACGTAATGGTTTGAAGTAGTGATATGGCTAGCCAATGGCGCTTGCCATGTAATTGTCATTTTAATTGAGTATGATGTTACTGGAAAGATGAACCAACCGCTGAGTAGGTTGAGCTTACCACTGAGGCGAGGATGACAGAAGAAGGTGAATACGTCATTGCGGCCTCAGTAATGACAGAACAAGATGTTGGCCTTCAGAATAACACACGGATGTAATGTCCTATCGTTTGCGCCTTTAAATAAATAAATTTTAAGTGTGAGCTGTATCTGCGGCATATGTATTTTTGTGTCCTCATTAACTGATAGTTTGGACCTAATTTTTTTATGCTGCTTCACTTGGTTCTTGACAAATCTATCTGTCCTAATTTAAACCACAAGAATGATTAATACGTAGAATTTTGCTGTCTTCGGTTTTTCTGCTCACATTAACTTCCAAACGAGTACATTGCAACAGCTAGGATAATAAATTCAAATTCAGTGCTGCATCTCGCTTATGCTTTCTCTTGGTTCTGGAGTTCATGTTACAAGAAGAAAAAAAAACAGGACGCCGATCAAAAAGTGGTAATAAGAATTGGACGCATGGAAGCCTTGTTCACAACACGAACTGCTCGAAACGACGGTATTCTACGTATGCAGGCGGGATATTGGCATCGTTGCGATACAGCGTTTTTTCTGTAGTTTTTTGTAGTCTGGATAGCAAGAGATTCCAGAAACTCCCCTCAAATCCAGTTTCCTTAGCAATGATAGAAGCCTTGCCTCGTCGGTGGCATATTCAGCCTCCCACGTGCTCCGCAAGTGCAATGGAAACGACATTGTTTCCTAACTTCTGATTCATTTCTAATTGATATCTTTGACATAGATTTCATGCTTCAAGCGCTGTCAGAATGACTGCTTTCGCTGATGTAGAGATAGTCGCGATTCGCGCAGGCTGTTCTGTATACAATGCTTGGAACATATCTTCTGAATCTTCACATCTGCCTGTTGATGCTGCAACTAGTGGGCCTAAACGTGGGACATTGACTTCATAGGGTTTCAGAACAATTGCGATGGCCTTGCTCACTCAAGGGACATAGGCGAGGGTCGTGCGAGCTCGAGGGCGCGTGTGACGGGCAATGTGGCAGGCCTCAACGATATTTGGTCGAACGAATGAACATTTCCGGTTATGCTCACTCGGACGTAATCTCTGCAAGTCATTGTCAGAAATCTGGTCGCCAGGACTAAAGCAAAAATTTTACAGCGATCCCTGCAAATTTGCTCTAAATCAGGACGCTCAGGGCAGTGGCGTATCAGATGGGGGTGGGTGACCGGGCTTCCGCCCCCCCCCCCTCTCCAAATTTTGCCTTTTTTTGTTTTTATGGCCTGCGCCCTGCTCCGTTTTTGCCTGGCACGTCGCGTATTAACAAAGGCGCGTATCCTTCAAACGTGCGGCTATTATGGGCATTCGCGTCTCAACGCTTCTCCGACGCCTGGGAACTTAAAAGAACGAAGCACCACAGTCAGGACGATCGCGGTGCTTTAGCTCCCCCACCCCACCCCCGAAAAAAATATCCGGGCTGCGCGCCTGGCTCAAATTACGTCGCGAACATTCTGAGTGTGGTTACCCCGGAAGTGTTTCATTCGTTGCGTAGAACATCGTTCAAGTTGACCAGTGACCTCGCTTGGCCGCGCGTCCTGGAGTCGACGCTGCCATTCAACATGTCCCTAAAAGCAGGCCTTGTCACGTGTTCTGAAAACCTATGACGCGCGGCGCATATATGTTCCTGCCTACACGTTGCATCATGAACTGGTACATGGGAAGGACACGGTGTAGAATTCTTTTTCGGCGCAAATTGCTACTATGTCTAAATCAACAAAAGATGCAATCTTGAATAAGGGCTTGCAGCATGTGTATGATTTGAAAACGAAAAATGTCGCTTGCGATGTAGTTGCGGAGGACATGGCAGCCTCCAACCATGGCACTGGCCTTCTTGGACAAGGCTGTCGTTATTGCCAAGAATCAGGATTTCACGGTAGTATCTCGGGGGCTTGCTACCGAGGCTACAGATAAGGCCGAATCGCAGCGATGGCATTATTGCATCTGAATAAGGAAGATACCTAGGTCGGATTTCTAACAGTTGCTGTTTGCAAACAAGGCTGCGGCATAAATGAGTAGGAACTCTTCAGTCATATGCAATAAAATCTTTTTATAGCGAAGTTGAAGGGGGAGCCAAAATTACGTCATTATATTCATTACTGCCGTTCACTGCAATATATGCGCAATGTCGCGCACAAATTTGAACTTGTATAGAAGCAGACGGTTTTTCGGGAAGCAGAACCATTATATGGCCACGTGCTCGCTGGACTTCTAATAAAACAGCAAAAGAAACTTCGGCGTCCTTAACACACCACTTCTTAGCATCTGACACGATTGCCTTTATGATAGCTGCCTTCTGTTTCAATGTGATGATCTTTCGTTACCGCTTTTAGTTGGGTCGTCTCTAGCATCGCGAAACCGGCGAAACGGCGACGCGGTTGAATAGGTTGCACGCTGCGACACCAACAATGTTCGTCGTGTGCGAGCAGCACGTGGTACACACAGGGAGGCGTGGCCTCTGAAATTGCACCGGCGCAATCTCCGAGGCCACGCCTATAGCTGCACTAACTAGTCTGCGCGGTGCCGCAGTGAGAGGAATTGCGATGGCGATCTAGAGTCTGCTTATGCGCAACTACGCGTAGTGGTGACAAGGACCAGTGTTCGACGGTGGATTCAACGCAAATACGTAAACGTTTTAAACATCGGCAACGAATGTGTGTTCTACCCTGCGGAAAGCAGAAGCGAGCCTGCAAGGGGTCCGGCATTTCTTTTTTCGGAGAAAACTGAAGTTTGGTGTATCTATTGGCAGGATAAGTTTACTTCGTTGAAACGAGGTTATAAAAACATGGATATCTTCGGAGATTTCAGCGGGAATGTCATTTTGTTGTATACAATAATTTGTTATATCCCGTTTCGTTATAACGAAGTTTCACTGTAACCTATTTGTTAATCTTTTGTCTTACCTTCTAAGTGCAGGTGCGAAATCTGAGGTCAAGCATCATTGGAACACGCTGAATTTTCTGCGGGTGCATCAGCTTGTGGAAATGTCTAAGCCAGTTCCCTGAATTGTGGAGTGTCAAATTTGTTATAACAGCCAGCCACAATGCAAAACTCTAGGAGGTGCATTAGAAACATTTTGCTTATGTAGTGGCGTGTTACTAATTTATTAAAAATTCTTTGAAACCTTTGACCACTTTAGCGCTTCATTTGTGTGAACAATCATGCTTTATGTTAAGCGTACGTGGCTTTGACACGTGTTTATTGCTTTTGTGGCTTTGCCAATATTTCAGTGTTGCTATGGTGGGTTGTAAGAAATGGGCCATGGGATTGGTGCTGTCGGTAAAGCCAACCTTTTTTCAATATTGCGAGGAATACGAACATCCTCATTGATTTCTCTATGTAGCAGATAAGAGGGAGACACTCAATTCCTTTATAATTAATGCTATACTGGAAGGGTGTTTTGTGTATCTAAATTCTTGTGCGTGCCAAACATCCATGCAAGGAAAAATTCTGTAATAGTGTTGCAGGAGGCTTTGATATTATTCCATCTGCAAATCTAGATCAGTGTTGACAAGGTAAGTAAAATGATATTGGGTCTTCCTGGACATAATGGGCAGTGTATGCTGTTTCTAGCCAGATCACTGAAGCTAGGCAACATTTTGTTGGATAGTTGACATCGGAAGGAGACAGACCATCTGGATTGCAATATGACTTAATTTTAGCTTCTGGAGACTATTTAAAATATCATATTTGTGCTAGTGCTTCCCCTAGCTGACAATAGATCAGGTGTTGAACTAAAGTTTAGAGAGGTCAAGTCCGTTGTACTTTATATAGTATATATATATTCATAGCATGTTTATTCCTTATTTGTTTCTTCACTTTTTTTCCTCAAAGTGAAGACTTCGTAACTTTATGGAATACATTCTGTGTTGAAATAACCTACGTCGTGTTCAGATTTCACATCGTCTCCACTTTAGATCTAAGTATATTTCCACTGTCACTATCTTTTGTAAATACTATAAAACAATATGTAGGGCTTAATTAGCTAAATACGTGCGACTAGAAAATGCCATGCCTTAGTTGACCAGTAGATGTTCAAAGCATTTAAAAACGTTTTTAAGACATACTCAAAACGTCCAGCAGAACGTTTTGTAGCCGTTTTCAAAACGTTCCCAGATGTCTTGCAAGACGTCCTCTAGCCGTCCTTGGGACGTCTTCTAGCCGTCATTGGGACGTCTACAAGACGTCTTGTAAGACGTCTGATATCCCAAATTTGGCGGTGCATTAGACGGTCTTAGAGACGGCTACAAGACGTTTTAAGACGTCCGACAATATCTTGGTAAGATGTCTTGAAGAAGTATTTATTATCTTGCCAAAACATCTTCAAGACGTCTTGTAAACGTTTAAAATGGTTTTCAAGACGTCTTGCTTACCTTGTCAAGACGTCTTGAAGACGGCTTCTAGACCAATGTGTGTTCAGTGGGTTATGTCCAACTGATTTTCTCATACAGGAGAAACATATGGCAGGTTATATTCATCACGTATTGAAAAAAGAAATTGAAAGTACTGATTAAATGTCTCTGCAACAGAAGTTGGGTTATCCAGAATATTATCATGAACTTTGACTTTCTTAATCTCCTTTTTACTTTGACTGAGGTAGTGCCAGAACTTGCTAGGATCACTTTTAATGAAGTCGGCAATAGTGTTGCTAAAAAAGTTGTTTCTTGCTTGTTTTACTTAGCAGATCAAGATTTAGCTGCATAAATTATGGAGTGAATGTTTTGTGCTTCTTTCTCAGGCACTTAATTTTTCTTTTGGTTTGAATTATCTCCCGACTAATCCAGGGGTTTGTACGGTGCTTTTGCAGTCTTTTTACAACAACAACAACAAAGTCTTTATTTTTTCTGTAACTTTACAGAAACGGTGACAGGAGCAAAAGGCATCAAGGCCTGACAGAGGCTCCTGCTCCGTTCAAAAAAAAAAAAAATTGACAACAGCGACAGCTTTCATGTAGCACAAAAGTAAATACAACAACGTCGTTTTAAGATATTGTAACAAACAAGACAGCTTTGTCGACTAACAGATTACGTGATAAATAAACACTAGAATTGAAATTAATCACTACTTCGTGACATGTGAGACATTGGTATTATGTAACATACACTCGATATAAACATAGATACATCACAAATTGTCAACATAATAACCAGGGTGGAATGAATACTAAGTAAGATTGTACGGTGTTAGATCTTTAAACAGCATGAAGAACATATATAAAATATAACAGGTAGCAAGCATCAAAAATTAACATGTAATTACAGCACGCATTAGATATATAATAGGAAGTGAAAATAATCAGTTATATTCGATTTCTTTTTCAATTAACAAGACCTTGAAAGATTTCTTAGTAAGCATATTGTACTCTGTAGATCCCAGACGATTCAGCAAGGCCGAGATTTGATAGGTTACATGTTGTCTGCCATAATTGGTTCTCGTCCGCGTAACTCGAAAAGCTTTCCTACGTAGTGGATACTGATTTTGCGATTGTGACCCGTGGACATCAGAAAGTTTATTACCTTTTATATATTGTAATAACTTATAATAGTAAATTTGGGAGGCCTTTAATAGGTCATGTTTTATAAACAAAGGCTCTGTTCTCAAGTGTTGTGGCCTTCCGTGATAACTTTCGAAAAATCTCAGCACTCTCTTTTGTAATATAATAAGTTTATTGTAGTTCTGCGTATATGTAGTGCCCCATACTAATATACAATACGAAAGCCTAGAATAAAATAATGAATAATATAGCACTCTCTTTAACCAAACAGGTATAATGTCACTTATTTTAAAGAAACAACCTGTAATTTTGCTAAGCTCTGCTGTAAGGTTAATAACATGGGTATTCCAGGATAGGTCCTCTCTAAACCACACCCCAAGAAACTTGTGAGCTTGTACCTGTTCCAGTTCAGCCCCACGGAACATAACTGTAATTTTATATTGACGCGGTTTGTTAATTGGTGCAAATAATATGTACTTAGTTTTGTTGACATTTAACTGTAACTTATTGATGTGTAACCAATTTGATAGCCGATCTAAATACGTATTAACTGAACTTTGCAATTCTGCTATCGATCTGTCTGCAAAAAACACATTAGTATCATCGGCGTACATTATTAATTTTTGGGAAAATGGTATTAGAGCAAGATCATTAATATATAGGTTAAACAGTAGTGGACCTAATATGGACCCCTGGGGGACACCATTTTGAATTTTTAGTTTCGGTGACATTACTTTATTGACTGAAACATATTGGTATCTATTTGTAAGGTAGCTTTGGAATAATTTTAATGCAATACCGCGTATTCCATAATCATGTAGCTTATCTAAAAGCACGTTATGATTCACCGAGTCAAACGCTTTCCTTAAATCTATGAATAGCCCGATAGTGTATAGCTTCTGTTCAAAGTTTTCTATGATTTGATGTTTAGCATTCAGTAGTGCCTGCTCACAAGATCTTCCTTTCCGAAAACCATATTGCGCGTCACACATAATATTGTATTTTTTCATGAAACCTTCAATGCGGATATTTATGACTGTTTCAAAAACCTTCGATAATACAGGAAGTACTGAAATAGGTCGATAATTATTGGGACTGTGATCTGTACCTCCTTTATGTATTGGGCATACTCTAGCTACTTTAAGTGCATCAGGAAATATACCGGATTCAAACATTGAGTTAGCAATGTAAGCTATGGGGATAGAAATTATGTCTGCTACATGTTTAACCGGAACTGAAAGGATATCATCAATACCAGAAGCGGTATCATTTTTTAGATTTCCGATTATGCTGACAACTTCATTCATTGTTGTAGGCGAGAAAACAAGTGAATTCAGAAGTCCCTTTCTTTCCGTGTTCGCAGTGTTTGATAGATTAGTAGGTAGTATATATTCTCCACTACGTATAAATTGAGCATTTAGGGCTGTAGCAGCTTCTTCATCACTTAGAGTACCCTGAGCTGTCGTTACATTTATGGTGTTACTAGCTTTTTTCCTATTGGTTATATCATTAACAGCCTGCCAGACCTTCCTTGAATTATCTGAAATCCGAGTAAATAAACTTTCATAATACTGTAGTTTTGCACGTCTTAAATCAGTATTTAGCTTATTTCGATAGTCTTTAAACTGAGCAAGTTTAGTCAGATCTCTACTTTTAACGAAGGTGTGGTATAATTTATTTTTCGTCTTGATTCTACTCAAAAGCAAACCAGTAACCCACGGTTTTCTATTCTTGTTTTTACGATTCCTACTGCATTTAAGAGGAAAAGCCAGGTTGTAGCAATGTTTAAAGCTGTCATGAAAATAATTGTACGCTTTGTTTGGGTCCGAAGTTGTCATCACCAATTCCCAGTTTACTTTTTCAATATGTGAGCGGAACGTTTCCAGTGACTTTGAATTGACGCTCCGATAAGAAGAAGCAGATATTTTAGTGTCCTGAGCTTTTACAACCGGCAGGAAACAGAAGACTGGCAGGTGATCACTGATATCTAGCGTCAGCAGACCAGCAGTAGCATCCTGGCAAAACATATTAGTGATACATACGTCAAGCAACGTTGCACTCTCTGCCGTGATCCGCGTCGATAAGTTGATAAGATTTTCACATGCGTATGATTTGATTATATTCTTGAATTCTCTTGTACTTACATCGTTTCCAAGCATGTTAATATTCACATCCCCAGTAATTAAAAACATAGTGCCACTGCTACTTAAAAAATGTAAGAGATCTTCTGCAAAACTAAGAAAATGTCTCTTGCTGCCGCAGGGTGGCCTATAGATAACACAGTAGTACCCGCATTTTGTATAAATAACGAGACATTCTACGTTTTCATTCGTGACAGTATATTCGTGTAATAATTCATACTGGATACAACTTTTGACATACATGGCAAGACCGCCACCGCGAGAGCAGTTTCTTATTAGTCCTTCATATTTATATCCATCAAATTGTGGTGGACTATCCCGTTCAGTAAGCCACGTTTCTGTGAAACATAAAATATCAAACTTGCATTTGAAGTTCTCAAGCGCCTCTTGCAGTTTTTCACGCTTATTTCTCATACTTCGTGCGTTCAAGTGAAACACCGATATCCATTTTTTATAACTTATATCACCATAATATGCATTAAAAGAGTCATAATCATGATAAGAGCAGACATTATGGCTGAGTCCCATCATGTTTGCATCTGCGCTATTAACAGATGAACCGAAAGTACAGACATCGGGTAGAGTCACCCTTGTTAATTATAGTGCTTAAAAAGCGCAAGGAGACTGAGGAGGCGCTTCACAGTTTACTTCAAGTCCTCCAAATCGCGCACACTTCTGATAACCACTGCACGTTCACCATTTTTCTTTCGCACCAACACCTTACCATTTGTATGCCAAACAAACGCATATCCAGCGCTCCTTGCCCAATCCTTAGTTGTAAACAGAAGTTCGCGGGAAAGTCGAGTCATATTCTCGCAGATGTACACATTTCCACTTTCTTTCTTTAACTCTTTTTTGTTTGCAAGCCAGGAATCACGCTGTTCCTGCCTTGCAAAGCGAATTATGATCCCACGCGTCTTTCCCGGCTTCGCTGCAAGTCTGTGCACAGCGGTGACTTCATCCTTCGTTATATGTGGTTGGCAAATCTTATCTGCAATACTGTTTACCTTTTCGATCAAGTTTTCGTTTTCTGTTTCTTGAATGCCATGTATCTCGATGTTAAGACGACGGCTGCGCCATTCTAAGTTATCAACGTCTAGTCTGAGCTGATCAACTTCTTTAAGGCTAGAGTTTTCAAGGATTCCAACACGTTTTTCCAGTTCTTTTGTTGATTTTTCTTGGGCAAGTAGTCGCGTTTGAAACTGGTCAAACTTATCCGAAATCACCTGAACAGATTCCTCGATTGACTGAACTTTTCCGGGTAAGCTAAGTAGGGAATCGAGCTTGGTTTCAATTGCATACATGCGCATGCATAACTCTTTCTCGTACCTGGAACTTTCTACAGCTGTTTCGTTTTTGTTATTGCCTCCTTTACAAGTGTCACATTTCCAATTTTTTCTGGCGCCGTCGCGTCTAGAGCCAAGCAGCTCCTCGGTAACTCCCGAACATTCACCGAAGTGAAACCTAAACTTACACTCCGTGTAAGTTTAGGTTTCGTTTAGTTTAGTTTAGGTGACTAAACTAGGTTTAGTTAGTTTAGTTTAGGAGACGGTATGAAATGTTGAATGCAGAACTTAACTGCACAATAAAACTGTTGCCACAAACTTTCAACGTTGTTGGTGCTAACGACAAGATGCTCTTCTAAATAATCAATTACTGCTGTGTCATCGGCTCTATTATAGTCTTTTACTGTAGCTGGAGGAATTTTGTCCTCTTGCATCTCCGTATATCTAGTCCAGCAGAAATATATCAGGTTATGTTCTGAAATTCCAGGTTCAACCTGTACTGTTCCCGAGCTAAATTTTTCAGAAATAAATAGAAGATCCAGAATTGCATTTCCACGGGTGCAAGCTGTCACGATCAGATATCGTGTCGTTTTACGCGCGCTTCTTGTTGTTAGATATTTATCAGGGCGGCATACTCGCCATGTACGTCAGTACATGGCGAGTATGCCGCCGAGTGTGATTAAAGGGTTCAGTCATACCATTGGTTTGCGGATGATATGCGCTTGTAGTTAGTTATAATGGACAATGTTGCATTCGCGGAGGAGGGCTTCTACAGCTTCGGAGAGGAATGAACGACCACGGTCACTCAGTAGCTCGCGAGGCGCACCGTGTCGAAGAACAAGGTTGCGAAGGATAAACAAGCCGACTTCACGTCCTGTGGCCGCCGGAAGCATTGAAGTTTCGGCGTAGCGCGTGAGGTGGTCCACGGTGACGATAACCCAGTGGTTGCCATCTGGGGTGTACGGTATAGAGGGCCGTCCAAATCAATGCCGATACGGTCGAAAGGCCGGGAGGGACAAGGCAATGGTTGGAGTGGCCCTGTAATCTTGTGAGGTGGGCTCTTTCGGCGTCGGCACTTGGAGCACGAGTGGACGTACTGCCGAACGAAGTGGTATTTTCCGCGCCAGTAGTATCGAAGCCGGAGGCGTGCATACGTCTTTAGTACACCGGCATGGGCGCATTGCGGATCCGCATAAAAGAGGCACAGATGTCTGAACGTAGATGGCGAGGAATCACTAGCAACCATTTACGGCCATTAGATAGGTAGTTGCGGCGGTTGAGAAGGCCTTCGCGAATGGCAAAATGACGAAAATGCGCCGAAGCGAGCGGTCAGGTGGTGCTTGGTGACGGCTGAGATAAATACTTCAGAAGAGAGGCTATCCAAGGATCCCGGCGTTGCTCAGCTGGCATGTCGGCGTATGTAAGAGACGAATAATCGTAGCTGGAGACAGGCGCAGCACCATACTCATCGGGTAGTGGTGAGCGCGAAAGAGCGTCGGCATTCAAATGCTTAGGGCCTAACCGGTAGACAACACGGATGTCATAGTCCGGTAGACGAAGCGCCCAACGAGCTAGATGACCAGAGGGGTCCTTTAACGACGACAACCAGCACAGGGCGTGGTGATCAGTCACGACGTCATATGGACGGCCATTTACTTAAGGTCGAAATTTGGTGATTGTCCAAACGATTGCAAGACATTCTTTTTCGGTGACCGAATAGTTCGTTTCCGCTTTGGTGAGAGTGCGGCTGGCTCATGAGACGACGTACTCAGTGAAGTCAGACTTACGCTGGGCAAGAATAGCACCGAGGCCTACTCCACCAGCGTCCGTGTGGATTTCTGTTGGAGCGTCGGGGTCCTATTAGCGTAGAATAAGTGGGGATATCAAAAGATGGCGTAATGTGGCGAACGCATCCTCGCAAGCTGTAGACATGCCGAGATACCATGGCTGTTGCCAAGCAGCTGCGTTAAGGAGGTGATTATAGACGCGAAGTTACGCACGAATCGGCGAAAGTACGAACACCGGCCGATAAAGGTACGGAGTTCTTTCAGCGTAGACGGCCTGGGAAACTGACCGTCCCAACGCAGTCTTGGGACGGTCAGTTTCATTCATAGGGCCCTGCAAGTACCCAGATCGAAGGTCCAAAGAGGAGAACTCTGCTCCTTGCAAACAGTCGAGAGCGTCGTCAATTCTGGGCAGCGGATAAACATCTTTTCGTGTGATCTTATTAAGGTGCCTCTAATCAACGGAAAATCTAATGCTACCGTCCTTTTTCTTCACCAGCAGAACTGGGGAGGCCCATGGTCAGTGTGAGGGCTGTATTATACCACGATGAAGCATGTCGCTCACTTGTTCGTCAATGACACGGCGTTCAGCGTGAGAAACTCGGTATGGACGCTGGCGCAGGGGTGCATGGGTGCCGGTGTCAATGTAGTGAACGATGGCGGATGTGCAGCCCAATGAAGACTGCTTATGATTGAACGACATCCGAAAGCGGGCGAGCAGCACCAAGAGTTGGGTACGCTGGGCCGGCGGAAGTTTGGAATCAATTGACGGAAGGAATGCCTCTAAGGAGGACGAATCAGCGGTGGCAGCAGGAGTAAAGCTGTCGACGAAAAGACCTATTGTGTCGTCAGGCAGTTGAGTAGAGTATGCGGAATCAATATCATCAAGCCGACCTATACATTCACCACGGAATCACGTAGCAGGGGAAGACATCCGATTCGTGACATCAATGCCGCTGCAAGAGTTTTTTTACTGTGAGAACTGCAAAAGGGAGGAGGAAGTCTTTGCGAGAGGCGAAGGCTTTGGAGGGCGCAAACAGGATGGTGGAAGAGGGAGCATAGACGCAAGAATGTGGCACATAAACAGAAGACAAAGGAAGGATATCAATGTCCGTGGCGACGACCACTCGCGAAGAAGGTGGGCTTGTCAGACGCGGCGTCACACATCGGCGACAACTCAAGTTCGGCGCGCGCACAGTCAGCAACGGCATGGTTAGTAGGAAGAAAGTCCCGACCCACAATAACGTCATGCGAACATGGTGAAAAAACGACAAATTCGCTACGTACAAAATGTCCAAAATTGAGCGGAAACGGGCGGATGCTGGAAGGTGGTTGGTAGCGTCTCAGAAATTCGCTCCTCCATGGCCTGTCGGAGCGTCGGAGCAAGCCCCTGCGCTGAGGCCGGGGCGCATGGAACAAGAGACAATTGCCGTGCCACTTCTCGGAAAAACTGCTGGATCTGCTACATTACAATAGTGGTGTCAGTGGAAACGGCGCCTACAGTTAATGCCGACATGTTGGCCGGGTCAGAGCTCGGGAGTCGTGTAGAAATGCGCTGTTTTCGCAACTCGTCGTAGCTCTGACAGTATTGAACCATGTCTGCAACAATTTGGGGATTTTTGGCAATGAGCAGTTGGAAGGCGTCGTCCTCGATCCCCTTCATGATGTGTAATGTAATCAGTTTCGCACATAGCAGGGTTGGTGCGACGACAGAGGTCTACAATATCCTCTATGTAGGACATGAAGTTCTCGCCGCATTGCTGGGCGCGACCGCGTAAGCGTTCTTCCGCGTGGAGCTTGCGAACAGCGGGACGGCCGAAGACTTCCGCGAAGCTCGTTTTAAAGGATGACCAATTGGCAATATCAGCTTCGTGGTTGTGGAACCACAGCTGTGCTACGCCCGCAAGGTAAAAGTTGACGTTGCTGAGTTTGTCACCGTCATCCCCCTTATTGTTGGCGCTTGCCCGCTCATACGAAGTGAGCCAGCGCTCTACGTCGGGCTCCTCGGTGGCGTTGAAAATGACAGCGTCTCGCTGTCGTGGTACGGCGGAGCAGGCGACCACCGGTGGTGCTGGAGCACCTTGCTGTGGCACGTCACCAGGCATTCCCCAGGCTGGGGGTAGACTCCGGGTACGGAGCTCCAGGATGAAAAGGGAAGCAGCACGCTGCACCGATTGATAGTACGCGTTTAAGGGTAGATGCGCTCGGCGTTTATATGAATGCGCAGAAACAGGCAACGGCCAAACGGAGCGAGCGCGAGCACCCACAACAACAAATGTCTTCTTCGTCGTCTTCTGCTGGCGCCCGTATTTGTCACTACAGAATTTCTTCCCGGCAGACACATACAAAAGCATACAAAATACACTTCACACAGCATAATCAGCGGCTGATTGAAATTTAAATTCATTCTCGTGCATCGAACATGCAAGATATCATCGGTACTTGTCCCTTAATACGCAGCAACCTCAGACACTATCACTTCAATCACTGGCTGAGACACGCATGACTAAACACCTTGAAATCTTTTCTGGGGTGGTTAACTCCTCTGATGAAAATGTTTCAATTCTGTGGTTTTACTTGCCAAACCACGCTCTCATTATGAGGCACGCCACAGTGGGGCCTCCGGATTAATTTTGACCGCCTGGAGTTCTTTAACCGGCACCAAATGCGTGGAACACCGGCGTCCTTGCATTTCGCCGCCGTCGAAATGCAGCCCCCGCGGCCAGTTAACTCCTCTGCCAGCATCGTAGCATCTCAGCACCCATTGGTTTACAGCGTAAGCTGTTATGAGCTCATTCCAATAGCCATTTCGGTTCGCGATGATGCCGCCGCCGACGGTGTACGGCGCCGTAGCCGCTATCGCCGGAAACGCAAAAAAATACCCGATTACCGCCGGGATCGAACCCGCGCACGCTGCGTGGGAACCGGATACTCTACCACTGAGCCACGCAAGCGCCTGCTATCAAGCCGCGGAAAATAGCCTTAATGCAAGCATGCAGGGTGAGATGACTCGAGCCTCCGCCAGTATGGTGGCGCCATCTAGGTAAGATGCCTGCAAACGCAGCGTCCGCAGGCGCAGACGACGATATGCCATTCAGACGAGGCGCGCAATTAACGCGATCCCTAGCTGCCCGAGCTCCCGAGCCTCCGCCAGTATGGTGGCGTCATCTAGTTAAGGTGCCTGCAAACGTGGCGCACCCGACATGTGAGCTGCAGTTGTAACCCAGGTAGCACTCAAAGCCTTCAAAACGTCGTATTAAAATACTCAACGTCTAAAACAGATTTTTGACCAAAATCGACGCTTTAAAAACGTCGCAGGCACGACAGTTTAAAAACGAGGGGTGAATGCGTCTTGAAAACGTTTTCATAAGACTAGCCGTATCTGTTCAATTACCTACCGTACCGGGTTTTCGACGGCGCCGTTTTTGGCGGGAAAATTCGTCATTTATCCAACCTTACGCAAGGTGGCAATAGGTGACCCGTAAAACGAGCAATCGCAGGGAATTGTGGGGCGCGCCGTCTGCTAGCAGCTTCCGGTTCGACGGACGACGCGGCGGCATCGGCGGCATGCCCGGCGCACTTGTTTTTCTACGCGGTTTCAACTCAGTCGTGCGAAGCTTTCCGTCCGCTTTGGCGACCAGCAATGTCGTACCATTCATTCAGCTGATTTCTAGGTTTCAGTTCACTCTGGGCGCGATGATGACGAGCCAAGAAAGGCAAGGATACGCTTTTATTCATAAAGGAACCCTGGTTTTCGTTTCGGCGGCCTTTTTTGTTTCTGCCAGGTTAAGCTCTACGGCATTTGCCGTCGCTTGGACGCACAGTCACGGCTCTGCCTGCGGGTAAGTCAGACAGGTGCAAAAGTTATCGTTATGCGATAATTTATCAAGCGTATAGAAGCATTACTTAGAAAATCGGGTGCTGAGGCGATGGCTACAGCGGTGCATACTGTTCTGTGATCGTAGCTAGAAACCGATATCGTCGGCATATATAACGGCGCAGCTAGCGCTGAAAATGATAGCTTTGCGCGCTGTCAACGGCATTTCTCAGTCGAAATTCTAGGTTCATTTGAAGTGGTACGTAGTTAGACGTTCTGGCCTTTTTTTTTGTCAACTATGGCTGTATCGCCGTCATATTACGGTTGCGCATTATCTCTATCTGTGCTGAAGGAGCTAAGGAGGGCTAGTGGGTTACGAGTATTATGTTTGTATCTCGCTGTGTCCCGCTTATATTCGCGCCGTAAAACCTCATTTCATAATACCTCTCTATGTGCATGCGAGTACTGACATAGTTCTAGTTCCCTGAGTCAATGTTAGAGAAATAAATATCTTGGGGAATCATTCCGTGTCGGCCCACAGCTAATCGCCGCCTGATAAGTGGCACAGTACGTTCATTTTCTTTTTGTTCACGGATGGTCTCTGCATTGTTACAGTTTTGGAAGTGGCAGCCAATCCTCTGATGCTTCTGCACAGCTGACTAAGCAAGGGTTGCTCCAAGGCAGTTGTTACATGCGTTCACCTTTAACGCTTGAATTTGAGCAGCCAACAGCTGAACACCGACGATAGTTTTGCCTAGGCACCTGCCACCCGGTAATCTTCGAGTGGGACAAAGCCGGGCTGCAAGCGCAAGTGGCTCAGTCAGCTAAGGCGCTGCGCCGCTGAGCACGAGTTCGCGGGATCGAATCCCGGCCGCTGCGGCCGCATTTCGATGGAGGCGAAATGCGAAAACGCCCGTGTGCTTACGTTGTAGTGCATGTTAAAGAACCCCAGGCGGTCAAAATTAATCCGGAGCCCTCCACTACGGCGTGCCTAATAATCATAACTGGTTTTGGCACGTAAAACCCCAGAAAGACGAACGGACTGCAAGCGCATCAATGGAATTCAACGGCGAAGCGGTGGCGGCGGCTGCGCTGACTCGAACCGGAAGCAGCTAGCAGACGGCGCATCCCACAATCCCTCGCTATTTTACGGGTCACCTATACCGTCGTCACATAGGTCACATGACCACGGCGTACATGTCCAAGCTTGTGGCCGCGGCTGCCGGCTCCCGCGTGAAACCGGCCTGTGCATAGTTCCGTAATGGCGCTTGGTTTGGGCTGTTGTGTGTTTCTGCCTGTTTTCGGTTGTGCTGTCCTTTGTTATTGTGATGAGTGAAACAAAACGATGACGACGATGTGCGCGCGGGTTTTTTTCGCGATTTGACCACGCATGTGAGTGATCTCGCCAAATCAGCGATGGCCCAGTGGTATTGGGCCATGTATGGCGAGCACGTCGCGAAATGCTTCGTGGCGAGACACGCGGCTAGTCAGCGGGAGACGCAAGACAGCAGGCCGACGTGTCGGACGCGGACAATCAAGGCTCTAAGGAACGCGGCCGTCCATGGAGCTGCCGCCCGACCGTTGCCCTTCGCCAAGGCGTTCGCCAGCGCGAGTACTGCAGCTCGGAGCGTGGCTTGGCCTGCTGTGCTACCACTTGCAGCGAGCATTGCGGATCGCGGGCAAGGAGTCTCCTTGGTCAGTTGTTCGGCGGAGCACCGTTCGTGGCCTAGCTAATGGCCGCATATGCACCGAGCACTGCTGGCTCGCGCGCAAGCTGTACGCTGGGCAGGCTGACCATTCCTGCAACGTGCACTGCGGCTCGGATGCAGGCCGACCGATGAGCGCCAGTGAGCGGTCGTCTCAAGTTCGGTCCGGTTCGGTCGCTCCGCATCGTCTCCAACATCGAGGCGTGTCCGACGTCGTCACGTCATCGCCCCTCACTTCGGCAAGCCCTCGTCTCATGTACACCGTATCATGAGCTCTCTTGACTGTTTCTTTCTCGGACTCCTATCAACCCTAGCTGTTCTAGCCTTGTATGTATGTCGTGTTATGTGGCGTAAGGTTCTGTGTGGTTGTAGTTTGACTTTATAGTTTTCGTGAATGCAGTTTGGCTTTAGTTTTCATAAAGGTAGCTTGGATTTTCCCATCACGAGTTCAACTGCTTTTCTTGCGTCCTTTTCCTCATCGCGCGGCACGACAAACAAGTGTGACGAATGTCCTCGTGATTTCCTTTACACTCATGCAAGTATTGCAGTGTTGTGCTGTCTTATTCGACACTGCGTGTGCAGTGATTTGTTTGTATGGTTTTAATTTGTTGAACAGCTTTGTTTTCAATTAAAGAGCGCTAAGTGGAGGGCACTAATTTGCTCTTCAATCTGATTCTCATGTCTCTATGTGAGGAGCCTTTTCAGTGATGTTGTATTTATGGCGTTAAGCTCAGTATGAGGATGAAGGTCAGAAGAAATGTTGCTTTTGTGTGCCTGACATCGGGATCCGCCGTCAGCAGTGAAACTATCAAGTTTGGCAGGATGCGAAGAAAGGCGGTGATTGCTGTCTCTGCGCACGTTGCCTATATCCTCTAGACAGCTGTGATCGCGGTATTTCAGTTTCCCGTTTCGCAAGAATGTTGCAGACAAGAGAACTGACAAGAGTCTCTTTGTTAATGATTCATTACGGGTATGGTAGCGCCAGAGATGAGGTCAACTGCCCGTCCTATTCCCTTGCCTTGTGCTACAGCGCACCCATAGAATATTGCGTACCACACCGTGCTGTTATCGCTTGCGATTCAGGTTCTCTCGATTGTGTTTTGGCCCGTTTTATCTTACGTTATTTTTTATAGGCAGTCCAGCGGGGCCCTTGAACGGCGCTGACAGAAAGAAACGCTCTGTCTCTTTTTTAGGCAACCGTCGGCCCTGCATGGGAACGAGATGCGACACGGCAAGAAGATGCACTGATCATCGGGACCGGATGACGTCATTATCGGCAGCGAATGAGCAAGTGACAACCTGGACCCTACATGCTTTAAAGGGGAAGCGGATCATCGCATCGTTGCAGTCCAGCGGGGCCCTTGAACGGCGCTGACAGAAAGAAACGCTCTGTCTCTTTTTTAGGCAACCGTCGGCCCTGCATGGGAACGAGATGCGACACGGCAAGAAGATGCACTGATCATCGGGACCGGATGACGTCATTATCGGCAGCGAATGAGCAAGTGACAACCTGGACCCTACATGCTTTAAAGGGGAAGCGGATCATCGCATCGTTGCAGTCCAGCGGGGCCCTTGAACGGCGCTGACAGAAAGAAACGCTCTGTCTCTTTTTTAGGTATGAACTCTAATTTTTGTTTCTCTTTGCTTTTTTAATCAAAGGGGCGTTGCTGGACTGCACTTTTGCTCACTTTTGCTTGCTTTTGCTTTGTTTGCACTTTGGTTCGTTCTTTGATTTTGCTGAGACGAGTGAAATGGAAAACTCTGATTGTCTCGTGTGCATGAAGGCTCTTTCCTCCGATGGAATTACATGTGGTCTATGCCGCAATAACTACCATATCGGCAAATGCGCAGGAGTAACTAAAACTGCCTACAAAAGCATGAGCGATGCTGACGTAGAATTGTGGACGTGTCAGACTTGCAAAACGGCCGACACTCGGACTCGCAAGACGCCGCATGACCAGCAAAAGAACGATAATGATAAGGGAGCGACGAAAGAGCCTTCACTGAACGACGTCATGGCTTCAATTGAATCACTGTCGTCGAAGCTCAGCAATGTGTTAGATCGCCTAGGAAAATTGGAAAGAACCGCCGAAACGCAAATGCTGAAACATAATGACACATTGTTTAAATTGGAAGAACAACACAAAAAAATTGTAGGAATGGAGAGCTCACTTGAACATATGTCTTCACAATATGACTCGCTGTTGAAGGCGATCGAAGCGCAAAAGGAAGACATTAAAACTCTGCAGACAACAACCGTGAACTTAGGTACTAAATCAGAAAGTCTGGCAGATGAGGTCGCACAGATGAAGCTAACGATTGAAAGTTTAGAAGAGCACTCCCGGAGAAGTAACATTGAAATCCACGAAATACCCCAGTCAAACAATGAAAACCTTACAGATGTGTTGAACAATTGTGCTGACAAATTCGGTCTGAGTAAGCGAATGGATGGGCAGGTAGAGGCCATTCACAGAATTAGAGCTTCGGCAGGGGCAACTCCGCCTATACTGGTCAGATTCTCGAACAGATCAATCAGAGATACATGGCTAGCCAAAAGGCTTCAGCTAAAGTCGGATAAAATCTTCATAAATGAAAACCTAACGTCATATGTGAAGAAGTTGTTGTGGATGGCAAAGAATGCCGCCAAAGAAAAAGCGTACAAGTTCGTGTGGGTGAAGAACGGGAAAGTATTTGCGCGAAAACAAGAAGGAGCCGGAGTTATCAGAATTGAAAATGAAGCGAGTATAGACAAAATGACATAGACATGGAAGTAGAATCCAGCTCAATTAAAGACTGGGTCACTTATCGACAGAGATACACCTGCGAGGAAGAAAAAGCTCCATGCCTTGACCTGATCCATATTAACATCAGAAGCATACATAAAAATTGGGACTTATTAGATCTTTATTTAGAGCCATACAAAAATGCATTAGATGTGATTATTCTGACTGAAGTGAACGTAGATGACCTCAATGTTAAATTATATCAAATGAACGATTTTGAACAATTTGCTGTATGTCGCCACGACAGAAGAGGAGGCGGCGTTATAGTATACGTCAGAAACAATTGGCTAGGCGAAAGACGGTCCATAATAATCAACGAGGCAGAGGTACTACTGTTATCAATCGAAAGTGCACATGCATCATTTATAATCTGCGCGATCTACAGGCCACCAGATAAAAATATAGGCACTTTTTTGGGGGAATTACAGCATCTTTTAACGACACTAGAGAAACGAGACAACATAATTCTCGTAGGTGACCTCAACATAGATACTTACTCTACTACGAAAAAATATGTCAGTGATTATTTGACTCTCATTTCAAGTTATGGATTAGAAAACAACATTACAGGATTTACGCGAGAAGAATTTTTGGGTCACAAACTTACGACGTCATGTATAGACCATATACTAACGCGTGTTTCAAGCATGCAACCAGTAACAAGTATCGTGAAAGAAAAGGTTGCTGACCATTACTTTATTGCTCTCACAATGTTTTGTGATGACATAACCAAGTTACGTGGAGAAGCTAAACATAAGTTTGATATCTTCGATAATCAGAAGATGGATAGATTAATTAAAGAATTTAATTGGGATACCTTATTAACACTAAACCATTTACATGCTTACGATAAACTGATTGTCACATTGAAATCATTTTATGATAAATGTCGAAAGGTAATTACTATAAAAAAAAGGAAAGTAGAAAAGCCATGGATCACCAATGAAATTAAAGAGTTAAGTTACGTCAAAGAAAAGCTGTGGCGCCGAAGTAAGGCCAATCAATCAGACGTACAGCTGAGAGAAGAATTAAGGCAAACAAGAAATAAACGGCTACAATAAGGCTAGCAAGGAATAAATACTATAGTAACAAGCTGAATGAGTGTAAATTTAACTTGAGAAAGTCGTGGAACGTAGTAAATTCACTAACGGGCAGACAAACAAAGAGCAGCATAGACGAAGTCATAAGCAAGAATTTTCGAAGACGACAAATGGATGAAGTAGCAAACGAATTTAATAACTGCTTTGCAAATACTGTTATCAAACTTCGAGAAAATTCCCCTAGGGTGGCATACAACATAGCAATTAAGACAAATATCAGCTCTGCATACTTGAGTGAGGTAACTGATCTTGACCTTTGGGATGTAATAAGAGCATTTAACATTACTAGAATGCCAGGATATGATGGGATTAGATTTCGTGAGATACTGTTTAACTTTACTTGTTTAAAAAGTGTACTACTATATATTTATTCAGAAGTATTTCGGACGGGCCTAATTCCTAACGCAATGAAAGTATCCTTGATTAGACCAATTTACAAGAGCGGGAGAAGGCAACAGTGCGAGAACTATAGACCTATAGCAATCTTGCCAGCATTGTCGTGTGTTCTGGAAAAGCTTATTCACAAAAAAATGGTTTCCTTTTGCGAAAAATTCGATCTGTTGTCTAGCTCACAATATGGTTTTCGTCGCAAGAAAAGCACAATCACATTACTAGAAGACTTTGCAGACATAGTGAATAGTGAAATAGATAAAAATAAGACGGTAATTGGGCTTTTCTTAGATCTTAAAAAAGCCTTCGATACGTTGGATCACGAAGTACTACTTGGAAAATTAGCTCAAATGGGATTCCGCGGACCATTCCTAGAGGTCTTAAAAGACTACTTCAAAAATCGACATCAGGTTGTTCGAATTCAAAATACAGAGAGCAACTTAATTCACATAAAGCATGGAGTCCCACAAGGATCCGTGCTAGGCCCACTGCTCTTTAGTTTGTATGTGAATGATTTGGCCCATCTGTCGTTACACTCAAAGTTATACCAATTTGCGGATGATACTGCTTTAATACTGCCCCATGAAAATTTTATTGAGAGTGTTACTTTAATACAAGAAGATATATGCAAAATAATGACATGGTTTGAGAACAACTACATATTTGTTAACAAAGAAAAAACACAGTTAATCTGCTTCCACAGCCCGTACAAGAAAGTGGAACTGACCGAACATCTATACTTGCATAGTGAGCACTGCAATCGATGCTCCTGCCAAAGTATGCCGTATGCTACCAAAATAAAGTACCTTGGCATTATTTTCGATGAATCCTTCTCATTTGTCAATCACATACAATATGTAGCTAAAAGACTCCGAACAGTATGCGCAGTTATTTACAAAATCAGATCTGTATGTGATCTTCGCTTAAGAAAACTCACCTATAAGGCTCTGGGTGAAACTGTATTAAGATATGGCATCACGATATACGGACTGGCCTCGCCATATAGGCTAAGCGTGTTAAATAGAATAATACAGAAAATAACGCTTAACATAACATACGGAACAAACAGCAGCGCTGTTGGCAACAGCGAGCTCATGGCAGAACATGGGATATTTGATATTAAACAACTTTTTCTTTCGGTAGTACTTACGAAGCATTATTTTGATGAAACATGTAAAACAAAAAACGTAAAAACTCGGGATTTGCGCAAGATTGAGACATTCGTTCGGGCTAAAGCGTTCACGAACTATGTTAAAAGAACGAAGGCATTTTATGTACCGTTCTACTTTAACAAAATACCACAAGTCACCAACGTATCGTCACTCCGGAAAATAAAAAATTTCATACACCACACAGTTCTGGCAAACGACTGGGAATAATAAGAGAAATCGATGGGATGGGAGTTTTTTTACAATATCATTTCGCTAACTATTGTATAAAATGGACTAGGATATTGTGTTCTTTGTGTTTATATTCGTGTCTGTTTTTGTTTCAAAACATTTCACCACTACATCTAACTGCTACATATGATGGAATGGATGGTAATGCTGTACACACAATATTTTTTTTTGCTGAAGTATGCAATTGCTTACGTTATTGCTTGTGCAGGAACAACAATTGGAAATTAGTCGAGCGTTTGAGGATAACGGAAAAGGAGGAATGGGGAAAAGCGAAGAAAACATGTACTATGCTTTGCTGAGAGAAACTACACAGGTCCGCATAAAAGCATCGATGCTTTCGCGGACTACGGGTTTTTGGTACATAAAGAAAATGTGTATCTATATATGGGCATTTCTTTTTATCTTCCTGCTGTACATACTTTTTCCCTATTGTTTCCTTGATTGAAGCACAAACTGTGTCATTCAGGCCAAAGCACTGCCCTGTCCCGCTCAAAAGCAACTTTGCTTTGGCGGGCTGACAAATTACTCAGATTGTATATTTTATGTTCTAATAATAAAGAATGAATGAATGAATGAATGAATGAATCTCATGGTCTTTAGAGGAACTTCGTTTTCAATGTGACACGGGCAAATTCGATTTTCTTTGGCACCTCAGCATGGTTGCGATATATTGCGCTGCTTATTGGAGCTTTCTTTTTCTTGCAGTTTTTCTAGTTCGCGAATGGATACCGCATATACGCTGCATAACTCGCTAGTGGATACTGCATATGTGAATCGTGAATCCCCTTGTTGTAAAATATCCTGTTACTCCAGGTAGTCACGATTATTTGCTGTTTGTGACTGTTGTAGGACTCTACGCTGAGCGGCCTTCGTGGCATTTATTCAGCCGTCTGCCGAGTTCGTGCGTGTGCCAGTGTACGCACGGTGCTTGAGAAGTGCTCGCGCGGTTCTTTCGATTTGTGCGCTCTTCGTGCACTTCGCGCAACAGGGCATGCCGCGGTTCTTGGTCCTTGTGCAACATACCTTCCTATCGTACATCAGACAGAGCAGAGGAGCCTCTATTTAGGCATGCCAGCGCACTAAGTAAGTTGAAGGGTAAAAGTACATAGCATTTGCTGCTTAGAATCCATGTGATGGGTTATTTACACAGCCATTTTAACCATGGCAGTGCGGAATGGATTCGTGCATGATTAGTTGCATAAATTGGTTCCTGAGGGGAGGTCTAAGTACAAAATACGGTTACAGGGCAACAGTGTACCAATAACCTCAGAAGTATCGGACGAAAGCAGTGTGACTGAATGTGGTGTCTTGAATGGTAGTGGGCAGTTGACAGATGACTTAAAACGTGATAATGCTTTAAGCACATAGTGGCTTTAATTATTCTTGCTCCCTTGGAATGTGCCAACTGATCGTTTTCATTCAGTCCACTGGCATCAACACAGCGGCCACTGGTGAAAGTGCGGGAGAACACATGAACATACATTGGGACATCTTCCCTCATCTGCTTTAAAGGGCGTTCTCCAAATCGCTTAAGAAATGCAAGTAATCACACTGCTAGCACAGGAAGGGCGAGTGAACGCTATTTAATATGGTATTACATAATCTGTAGCTAATTGCACTTGAAATGCTTGGTAAACTTAATGTAGAATCTACATATGTGATTTAATTGAGCAGCCTCTTCAAAACAATTCCTGCACTAGTTTTTATAGTTGCCCTCATTATGTTTGTTTTTATGATCCGGATACAGTGTTGTAGTTGCATATTTTCTGTACATATCACTTTCATAAGTTATAATAAAATTTAGTATGTCCGTAACATTGTAGCTGACTTGCGCTCTTATGTTTCATTACAAGCTGCAAAAATTTGAAAGAATGTGTAGGCCTCCCCACTTATCTAGCAAGCACACCTAGAGGGAAGTCTTCAGTGCTACACCTCAGTGCTACCTCTGGTGCTACCAAGTGAAGAGCAAATGCATATACAGGGTGTCCCAGCTAACTTTAGCCAGAATTTTAAAATATGTCGATGCATTCTAACGCGACCAAACCCATGTTGCTTACCATTGTATGGCGTAAGGCACAATTTTTGTATTCTGCTTAATTGCATAATTAGTTAAGATTAATGAACCAACTTCTGAAGCAACGAAGTTAGGAAAGAAGAGTGGTTTGCAAAACGTCCAATTAAACAGTTTCTAAATTTCTATTAAGTATTAGTATTTTCGCGCTTACTGCAGATGCCCTCTAAATGCAAAAAATACCATGTGACATGCCCCCTTGTGCGCCGTGATTGCAGTGCCCCCAAACGTTCCGCGTACAAACGAACATAGCATTTAGCAGGGTGTTGCCGCTTAACTGGCGGCAGGGCACCGACGCAGGCGTTGGCTGCACGATTTACGCCAGCAACCGTTATCGCTTGCGCTGCGATAACGCTTGCCATGTCGCGTTTTCATTAATTCGTCTTCATTAATTAATCAACTTCTCAGGTATAGTTAAGTGTCAATGAGATAAGTGTCAAAATACACGCAAACTGGCTCGAGCGGCCAGTCGCGCGGCAGTTCGGAGTGTGTTCGCCGGCTTCTATCACATTCGGAAAAACGTTTTTGAGTAGCACGTATTGAGCAACAGAAAGCTGTATCGGGAGGTTTTCATGTTGCTCTACAATTTTGTCATTGACACTTATCTAATTATAATAATCGAGAAGTTGAAGAATTATTGAAGACTAATTACCTAATTAGGTGGAATTAAAAAATAATCTGAGTATCTCCAAGCGGCCACAAACATTGCCTTGGTTCTGTCCAGCTACGTGGCATTTGCATATTTAAAGTTTGGGCCAAGTTACGCGAAACACCCTGTATAAAAAGCGGCTGAGGAAGATGACGATGGCTGCTGGAGGGCGAACTGGTAAAGCGTTTGCTCGGGGTTACTTGTGCAAAAGCTTCTTGTCATTCAGAGCACTTTTTTTTACTTTAGGAAACAGGAGATGTGTGTAAAGTGTAACATGGCAGTGTACAAACGTATTCACTGGTTTGAAGATGATTCATTGCGACCTTATGCTTGTTTTTTTCCAGAGTAGTACATATGTGCCTCTTGTACAATGCTTTACATATAAACCAAGAATTACTTCCTTGGTTACTTGAATGAAGCTTTCAGTACAATAGTTTTAATTTCCAGGTTTATATAAGTTTGTATATGAGGCTTATACATCCATGTTTTGTGTACAAGAATGCTTATATTATTTTATTTACGTAGCATTACTCAGTCTCATCGTACACTGCATTGCAATGATGCGCACTTGTGACACTGATTTCACCGTTTGAGCATTATATGCTATTTTTACTTGATTGTTGCTTTTTGCTTTTATGGTCCTTTAAGTTACACCATTACATTATTTGACGTATCCCAAAGGCAGAATTGTTTATTTTAGCATGTTCCCAGTGTTTCTTTTTGATACTGTGTGGCGTTATTCCTTTTTGTGTTCTTTTCAAGCTTCTAGATTATTGGTAACATTGCTTGTAGGCAGCTACCATGCAATTAAATCTCACATTTCTCAGTCTGCTCCTTGCAGTTGCTGTGATATCAATCTCTACATAGCTCTAGTCTGTTCATCTGACAGCATGGGCTGTTTACTTTGCTAAATAAGAAACTTTACGAATTTTGTTTGTATATTGTAGTCATTGCTTATCAGTTTCTAGTTCATTAAGAATTGTATCTGCGAACTTTAGTCATTGTTGGGGTACTTTCAATTCAATTTACTTTGTATTTCTTATACATTTTGCTGAAATCTTGCACTTTTTCAATAAACTTTTGCTTCCTTGTACTGTCCTCATTCCATGCGCACATGGCGCAAAAGCCCTGGCCTGGATGCTCGTCCAGACACGCCCATTTTTTGTTAGCGGGATTTCATTCCCATTTCGGTTGTAAACATTGTTGCTGCATACCAAAGACGGTATTCTAGATTCATTTTCGTGGACATGTTCATTTTCATGCGACTTGCTAGAGGATGCGTCGGCGTCAATAGGCAACAGAGCTTGGCACTGCACCAGGAGCTCTTTTGCACTCGACAACGACGCTTCGACTCATCTGGAACCCCGGAAATTAGCTTCAGATTATCGTAAACCTTCCAAGACCATTTCTAGACCAGCTTTTTGATAACGTCCTTAAAAACGTTTAGAAATTGGATATGAATAGCTTTGGCAAAGGGCTTATTTGTTTCTTTCCCAATCCTATTTCTAGACGAGCTTTTCGAATACGTCTTTAAGACATGTTATAGATCGTGTCACAAAAGTAATTAAGCCGGACATTAGCCGATATATACCACGTTTTACCGACGAAGTTGTCTCACTGATGTATTCTTTAAACCGTTTTGATCGTCTTGGATAAACGCTACGAAAACGTTATATATATGTATCTCTTTTGTGCTACCTGGGAAGGCTTGTTTGGGCTTAGCAGACTGCTGTGCAGAGAGCATTACCCAGGTAGCACAAAAGAGATACGTAACGTTCTCGGAGCATTTATCCAAGACGATAAAAACAGTTTAAAGAAGACATCAGTGAGACAACGTCGGTAAAGCGTCGTATATATCGGCTAATGTCCGGCTTAATTTCTTTTCTGAGACGATCTATAACATGTCTTAAAGACGTATTCAAAAATCTCGTCTAGAAATAGGATTGGGAAAGAAACAAATGAGCCCTTTGCCAAAGCCATTCATATCCAATTTTTAAACGTTTTTAAGACGTTATCAAAAAGCTGGTCTAGAAATGGTCTTGAAAGGATTACGATAATCTGAAGCTAGTTTTCGGGGGTTCCAGATGAGTCGAAGCGTCGGTGTCGAGTGCAAAAGAGCTCCTGGTGCAGTGCCACAGCACTGTTGCCTGTCGACGCCGACGCATCCTCTACCAAGTCACACGAAAATGAATCTAGAATACTGTCTTTGGTATGCAGCAACAATGTTTACAACCAAAATGGGAATGAAATCCGGCTAACCAAAAATGGGCGCGTCTGGATCCAGGCCAGGGCTTTTGCGCCAAGTGCGCATGGAATGAGGACAGTACGACAAAGCAAAAGTTTATTGAAAAAGTGCAATATTTCAGCAAAAGGTATAAGAAATACAAAGTAAATTGAATTAAAAGTACCCCAACAATGACTAAAGTTCGCAGGTACAATTCTTAATGAACTAGAAACTGATAAACCATGACTACAATATACAAACAAAATTCGTAAAGTTTCTTATTTAGCAAAGTAAACAGCCCATGCAGTCAGATGAACAGACTAGAGTTATTCAGAGATTGATATCACATCAACTGCAAGAAGCACACTGAGAAATGTGAGATTCAATCGCATGGTAGCTGCCTACAAGCAATGTTAACAATAATATAGAAGCTTGAAAAAACACAAAAAGGAATAACGCCGCATAGTATCAAAAACAAACTCTGGGAACATGTTAAAATAAAAAAATACTGCCTTTGGCATACGTCAAATAATGTAATGGTGTAAATTATAAGAACCATAAAACCAAAAAGCAACAATCAAGTAAAAATAGTATAGAATACTCAAACGGGGAAATCAGTTTCACAAGTGTGCACCATTGTTTTGCAGTGTACGATGAGACTGATCCTATGAGACCAATGAGACATAAATAAAATAATCTTAGCATTCTAGTACACGAGACATGGATGTATAAGCCTCATATTACAAACTTATATAAACCTGGAAATTAAAACTATTGCACTGGAAGCTTCATTCAAGTAACCAAGGAAGTATATAATTCTTGGTTCATATGAAAAGCATTGTACAGGAGGCACATATGTACCACTCTGAAAAAAAAACAAGCATAAGGTCGCAATGAATCATGTGCAAACCAGTGAATACGTTTGAATACGTTTACAGTGAATAACCAGCTTGGGAGCGCACCACTTAACATTATTCAGTGCCTCTTGCAATGGAACTGTCGTACATGCTGGTACTTGAAATGTTTTTGATGTAGACGCACTTGTTGCTCTGGACAAGTACGACCAGATATTTGCACTAGTGCTCCATTTTGTCGAAGTGGACACGTATCCTGCACTACGCTGGTAGCTGAAATATTTTGAATGCAAAAGTAGAAAGGCTTGCCCACATACTATCGCTGGCATATACAGGGTGTCCCAGCTAACTTTAGCCAGAGTTAAAAATATGCCGCTGCACACTAAGACGACGCGACCAAATGCATGTTGCGAACTATTGTTTGCAGTAAATCACACTATCTTTTGTGTTCGGATCAATTGCATAATTAACTGATATTAAATAACCAACTTCTCAACCAACGAAGCAAACACAATTCAAATTATTAAGTTGTAGAGCAGTCTACAAACCGTCCAATTAAACAGTTTCTAACTTTGTATTGAGTATTAGTTTTTTCCCTCTTACTACAGATGCCTGCGAAAAAAAAATACCACGTGACATGCTCGCTTGCACGCCGTGATTGCAGTGCTACCAAACGTTCCACGTACAAACGAACATAACATTTAGCAGGGTGTGCTGCCGCTTAAAACGCGACACGGCAAGCGTTATCGCAGCGCAAGCGATAACGGTTCTGGCGTAAATCGCGCAGCCAACGCCTGCGTCAATGCTCTGTCGCCTTTTAAGTGGCAACACCCCGCTAAATGCTATGCTCGTTTGTACGCGGAGCGTTTGGGGGCACTGCAATCACGGCGCACAGGGGGGCATGTCACATGGTATTTTTTGCATGTTGAGGGCATCTGCAGTAAGCGGGAAAATACTAATACTTAATAGAAAGTTAGAAACTGTTTAATTGGACGTTTTACAAACCACTCTTCTTTCCTAACTTCGTTGCTTCAGAAGTTGGTTCATTAATCTTAACTAATTATGCAATTAAGCAGAATACAAAAATTGTGACTTACGCCATACAATGGTAAGCAACATGGGTTTGGTCGCGTTAGAATGTATCGACATATTTTAAAATTCTGGCTAAAGTTAGCTGGGACACCCTGTATATGCATTTGCTCTTCACTTGGTAGCACCAGAGGTAGCACTGAGGTGTAGCACTGAAGACTTCCCTCTAGGTGTGCTTGCTAGATAAGTGGGGAGGCCTACACATTCTTTCAAATTTTTGCAGCTTGTAATGAAACATAAGAGCACAAGTCAGCTACAATGTTACGGACATACTAAATTTTATTATGACTTATGAAAGTGATATGTACAGAAAATATGCAACTACAACACTGTATCCGGATCATAAAAACAAACATAATGAGGGCAACTATAAAAAATAGTGCAGGAATTGTTTTGAAGAGGCTGCTCAATTAAATCACATATGTAGATTCTACATTAAGTTTACCAAGCATTTCAAGTGAAATTAGCTACAGCTTATGTAATACCATATTAAATTGCGTTCACACGCCCTTCCTATGCTAGCAGTGTGATTACTTGCGTTTCTTAAGCGATTTGGAGAACGCCCTTTAAAGCAGATGAGGGAAGATGTCCCAATGTATGTTCATGTGTTCTCCCGCACTTTCACCAGTGGCCGCTGTGTTGATGCCAGTGGACTGAATGAGAACAGTCAGTTGGCACATGGCAAGGGAGCAAGAATAATTAAAGACGCTATGCGCCTAAAGCATTATCACGTTTTAGGTCACCTGTCAACTGCTCACTACCATTCAAGACACCACATTCAGTCACAATGCATTCGTCCGATACTTCTGCGGTTATTGGTGCACTGTTGCCCTGTAACCGTATTTTGTACTTAGACCTCCCCGCAGGAACCAATTTATGCAACTAATCATGTACGAATCCATTCAGCACTGCCATGGTTAAAATAGCTGTGTAAATAACCCACCACATGGACTCTAAGTAGCAAATGCTATGTACTTTTACCCTTCAACTTACTTAGTGCGCTGACATGCCTAAATTGAGGCTCCTCTGCTCTGTCTGATGTACGATAGGAAAGTTTGTTGCACAAGGACCAAGAACCGCGGCATGCCCTGTTGCGCGAAGTGCACGAAGAGCGCACAAATCGAAAGAACCGCGCGAGCACTTCTCAAGCACCGTGCGTATACTGGCACATGCACGAACTCGGCAGACGGCTGAATAAATGCCACGAAGGCCGCACAGCGTAGAATCCGACACCAGTCACAAACTGCAAATAATCGTGACTACCTGGAGTAGCAGGATATTTTACGACAAGGGGATTCACCATTTACATATGCAGTATCCACTAGCGAGTTATGCAGCGTATATGCGGCATCCATTCGCGAACTAGAAAAACTATAAGAAGAAAAAAGCTCCAATAAGCAGCGCAATATATCGCAACCATGCCCAGGTGCCAAAAAAAATCGAATTTGCCCGTGTCACATTGGAAGCGAAGTTCCTCTAAAGACCATGAAATACCAATAACGTAAGATAAAACGGGCCAAAACACAATCGAGAGAACCTGAATCGCAAGCGATAACAGCACGATGTGGTACGCAATATTCTATGGGTGCGCTGTAGCACAAGGCAAGGGAACAGGACGGGCAGTTGACCTCATCTCTTGCGCTACCTTACCCGTAATGAATCTTTAACAAAGAGCCTGTATGTCAGTTCTCTTGTCTGCAACATTCTTGTGAACGCGAAACTGAAATACCGCGATCACAGCTGTCTAGAGGATATAGGCAAAGTGCGCAGAGACAGCAATTCCCGCTTTTCTTTGCATCCTGCCAAACTTGATAGTTTCACTGCTGACGGCAGATCCCGATGCTAGGCACACAAAAGCAACATTTCTTCTGACCTTCATCCTCATACTGACCTTAACGCCTTAAATACAACATCACTGAAAAGGCTCCTCACATACCGACACGAGAAACAGATTGAAGAGCAAATTAGTGCCCTCCATTCGGCGCTCTTTAATGCAAAACTAAGCTGCTCAACAAATTAAAACAATACAAACAAATCACCGCACACGCAGTGTCGAATAAGACAGCACAACACTGCAATACTTGCATGAGTGTAAAGGAAATCACGAGGACATTCGTCACACTTGTTTGTCGTGCCGTGCGATGAGGAAAAGGACGCAAGAAAAGCAGTCGAGCTCGTGATGGGAAAATCCAAACTACAAAACTAAAACCAAACTACATTTACGAAAACTATAAAATCAAACTATACAACCACACAGAACCTTACGCCACATGACACGACATACATAGAAGGCTAGAACAGCTAGGGTTGATAGCAATCCGAGAAACAAACAGTCAAGAGAGCTCACGGTACGGTGTACATGAGACGAGGGCTTGCCGAAGTGAGGGGCGATGACGTGACGACGTCGGGCACGCCTCGATGTTGGAGACGATGCGGAGCGACCGAACCGGACCGAACCGGAGAGGACCGAACAGGAGACGACCGCTCACTGGCGCTCATCGGTCAGCCTGCATTCGAGCCGCAGTGCACGTTGCAGGAATGGTCAGCCTGCGCACGAGCCGCTGTGCTCGCTGCATATGCGGCCATTAGCTAGGCCACGAACGGTGCTCCGCCGAACAACTGACCAAGGAGACTCCTTGCCCGCGATCCGCAATGCTCGCGGCAAGTGGTAGCACAGCAGGCCAAGCCACGCTCCGAGCTGCAGTACTCGCGCTGGCGAACGCCTTGGCGAAGGGCAACGGTCGGGCGGCTGCTCCATGGACGGCCGCGTTCCTTGATTGTCGGCGTCCGACAGGTCGGCCTGCTGTCTTCCGTCTCCCGCTGACTAGCCACGTGTCTCGCCACGAAGCATTTCGCCACGTGTTTGCCATACGTGGCCCAATACCACTGGCCCATGGCTGATTTGGCGAGATCACTCACATGCGTGGTCGAATCGCGAAAGAACCCGCGCGCACTTCGTCGTCATCGTTTTCTTTCACTCATCACAATGACAAAGGACAGCACAACCGAAAACAGGCAGAAACACACAACAGCCCAAACCAAGCGCCATTACGGAACTATGCACAGGCCGGTTTCACGCGGGAGCCGGCAGCCGCGGCCACAAGCTTGGACATGTACGCCGTGGTCATGTGACCTATGTGACGACGGTATTACCACCTTGCGTAAGGTTGGATAAATGACGAATTCTCCCGCCATAAACGGCGCCGTCGAAAACCCGGTACGGTAGGTAATTGAACAGATACGGCTAGTCTTATGAAAACGTTTTCAAGACGCATTCACCCCTCGCTTTTAAACTGTCGTGCCTGCGACGTTTTTAAAGCGTCGATTTTAGTCAAAAATCTGTTTTAGACGTTGAATCCTTTAATACGACGTTTTGAAGGCTTTGAGTGCTACCTGGGTACAAGCCTCAGCTCGCCGTCGACGCCGGGCGGACAGTTCAGATCGTTCTCGTCAAAACGAGGCGAACAGACTGCCGTGAAGACCCTGTTGTGCGGGGTGCCCAAATTGGAGCTACTCTTGAGCCGCTCCAGCAGCTTACGCTGTGACTGTGCTGCGGGTGCCGCGCAGGGCTGTGACTTTTATTGCGATAGCAATTATATGGACACTTCAACCGGATTTCTGCCGTCGGCGTCGTCGTCACCGTCGTCGTCGCCATCGCCGTGAGGTTCCGTATAGATAAAATCGTCGCCGCGCGCCGTATGCCCGAGCGGAAGCGTGCGGGGGACGCGCGCTATCACAGAGAGCGAACGCACGGCGGAACGCAAACGCGACCGTCGCGCGAGAGGCCGTGGGGGTATGGGAGGGAGGAGGGAGGGAGGGAGGCGGGCGACGCTGCGCTCCGGCACCAAAGGCCTATCTTGCAACCGGGCTCAAGGGACACTTGCCACTCAATCTCCCACGTGAAAACAACAAAGCGGGAAGGCAGCGGGGGGGGGGGGGGCGCAGCTCTGCCAACAACCGCGTTCGTACTTTGCCCAGCGGTGTCGCTCGCCCGCACCGTCTCTTATCTCCACACGGCTCTGACCTTTGTATGCGCTGTGCATTCGCCGCTCAGTTTCCGTTGAAGCGATAGACCGCACGTACCTTCGCCCGCTATGCCGGATGCGCTTGCTGCCAGCGTTTTGACACTCGTTGTCTGCAGTCATTCAGTGTGATGTATTCATGTTTGCTTGTGCGCGCTCACACCACGCTTGTTCATTCAGGTAGTAATAGTCGGGCCACATTTTCCAACGCACGCTACACATGAAATGCTGCCCGGATCGGCAGTGCAGCGCTACAGGTGTCTCCCTTCGCACGCGCTGCTCACGGGAAGCGCTTCTCATCAACACCACCGTTTCACACGCGCCTTGTCGTGGTCATCCAATCTCTCTTCATGTCGGTCTACTTACGCCGCAGCACACCTGCTTACTTAATAAGCTCATGTTTACTACAATTCATATTGCTACCAAAATCGCTCACCTTACTTCGTATGATATTGCTGTGTTGCTATCGCATTCATTGCTTCGCCCTTAGGGCGAAACTGTGACATTTTTTTTGTTAAGAGCGTCTCGTGTCACACTCACTGCAATAACCCACCATACCAATGGCCCTCAATAACCAATTATTATTACTCATTGGTTATTTATTTATGAGTACTCTTGTTTAATTTGTTACTTTGCTCTTTATTAATGTGCAATATATAACACACCGTTTTGCTTCGTCACGTGCTAGTGGTTGTTTCATTTTCTCTGTACTATTTTTGTACCTGTAATAACTGCTAGTGCCTAGCTTTCGTAATGAATATATAGTACATCTAAAAAAAAGAAACGACTAGATCTTTTGATTTTTCAAATTTTCGATTGACTCAGTAATACAGCTTCGGAATGCCCTATTTTTGCCTTTTTCATGAAAAACGATAGCAAGATCTACCACTTTCTAAATAAATTTATACTTTTCCGTTTGCACTGGAATGCATGCACTGTTCGCTTTACTTTTATGAGTCTTTGTAGGCTCCGCCTTACTGTAGTATGAGCGATTCATTGTCTTACGTGACGGACAAATTTCTGGTTGGGTAGGCATAGAAATGCTCTGTCACAAAAGATCGCTTAATCGAAGCGCGCGCCGCGTGTCACGCAAGCCAGCAAAAGTAGTAAGTGGTTCGTGTGGAAAGGGAAAGGTTGACGCCGGCTCCGCGGCAACTTCAACAGAGGGGGAGAGCGCATACGCCTCAAACAACGCGAACAGCGGCGCCTATACGTCTAAAAGAGTCTCGACGAAGCGACGTTAACCGGAGAGAGAGAGAGAGAGAGAGAGCACACGCGCGCGCCGAGACACCTTCTCACCCGGCGAGTCAAGAGAGATAACTACAGCGTGAGCGTGCGTCAACAGCATGAGTCATCACCCCACCTCGACAAAGTTCCGACGGCGGCTGTCGAAGGTACAAGAAAAGACTCGAAGGTTCCCGAGCTTTGGCCGTGCTACGGAATCACAACTCCAATCGAATGTTCGAGAAGGACCGTCGACGGCTAAATAAACGCCGTGCGAGCATCGTCAGTTGTGAGTTCAAGGAATTCAGGAGTTCGGAGTTCAGTCCGCACCGGTGAAGTGATGTAACGTGAAGACCGAGCGTCTGCGGAAAAAGGGGATTCCCCGGCAAGCTAGGCAACGAGTTCATCGAGCGTCTGCATTTCCGGAAGAAGTTCTTTCTTCGAGATTTGCCCCGAGTTACGCCGAGATCGTCTGACTCCAAGACCAACACTGGTGAATACGATTGGACACATAGTGTTCTTATTTATTTTGTACTTTACGTGTTGGACTCTTAGTGCTTGTCGTTAATTATTTTCTTGTGTTTGTTAATACCCATCTGAATTATATTGTGTTGTGTCTAGTCTAAGTGTGCAAGTGTGTGTGTGTAACTGCCTTGTGTGAAGAATATATGTTGTTGTGTTTTGACAACTCTGGGCTCTGACTCGGTCTTTGGACAGCAACCGGCGTTCGCTGGCGCACCAGAGGGCCCACTCTTAATTGTCCTTGCTTTCTTGGGATTATTTTCGGAAGCTGATAAGTCGGCTTTGGAATTTGGTCCGGCGTCTGCGCCTCGTTCACGGTGTCTGTGGCAATATTTCTGGCGTCCGCGACAGGACCTTTCTGGTCCAAATTGTTTGTCCATAGTAGGGAGAAAGAGCCTAGGGTCGTTTACATTGCCATTGTAAACGATTTTGAGTGTTGCACCACGTTTCGCTAACTTGTGTGCAGAGAGCAGTTCGATTGTTGAAATCTAGGCAGATATTTTTTGCACGCGGCTAGATTTTTGAAGGGCATCATGGATCTCGAGAAATTGGTTGCCCTTGGTGAGAAGATGGGTCTTTCCGGAGCGGAACTACGGAAGTGGGTTAGTGAGAAGGAAAAAGAAGCTGTAGAAAGAGAGAAGCTAGCGGCCGAACGGGCCAAAGAAGAAAGAGAGGCGATGGAGCGAAGAGAGGAAAGAGAAGCAAAGGAGCGACAGATAAGATAGGAAAGAGAAGCAAAGGAGCGACAGATAAGAGAAGAAAGAGAGGCGAAGGAGCGAAAAGAACAAAGAGAAGCTGAAATAGCTGAGAGGGAAAGGCAAAGACAGCACGAGTTAGAACTCGAACGACTTCGTTTGCAGCAGCGCGCCCAGGCAAGAGCAGATAGCACTGAAAGGGAAGAAACTAGCTTCCGTCTGTACCCAAGCAAACTGCTTGTGGCATTCGATGAAAGAAAAGATGATCTGCATGCTTACTTGCACAGATTTGAGACAGTTGCTAAAAGCCACAATTGGCCAGAGGATCAATGGGCCACTGCGTTGAGCACGTGTTTGAGTGGCGAAGCACTTAGTGTGTACGGTAGGCTGACGCCAACCGATGCCTCTAATTATGGAAGGGTGAAAGCTGCTTTACTGAAGAGATTTAGGTTCACCGTAGAAGGCTTCCGAGATAAGTTTAGGACTGGAAAGCCCGCCGATGGCGAGACTGCCACGCAATTTGCCGCGCGGCTCAGCCACTATTTTGATAGGTGGACCGAACTTTCAGAGAATGCACAGGAGTACGGTGCGCTTAGAGAGCTTCTGATCAAGGAGCAATTCCTCATCAGTTGCCACCCGAGCCTGTCTCTCTATCTGAAAGAAAGGAAAGCTAAATCGCTTCAAGATATGTTGGAATTGGCAGATCAATTTTTGGAAGCACAGGGAGGCATCAATCTCTCCAAGATCAAAAAAGAGGAGCCAGGGGACGCAAAGAAACCGGCAGCCGACGAAAGAAGAAATCCTCAGAGGCCTGTCCCGAGATGTTATCTTTGTAACCGACTGGGTCACCATGCTAACAATTGTCGGAGCAATTTTACGCGCCCCAATGATGTCCAATGTATTAAATGTGGATGAACTGGGCACAAAGCCGATAAATGCCGCAACGGAGTGAAGGAAGTTCCTCAAGCATCCTGTGTGTATGCCACGCCAAAACATCAAGAAGAAGACATAAACGCCGGATTTCTAGAACTCCGAGACGGAAAAAGAATTGCAGTCGTTAATGCGGTGATGACACAACGCCCAGAATTTCCTGTAAATGAAATGCCTGTACTTGCCGGAAGAATGGCAGGCAAACAAATCACGGTGTTACGAGATACCGGCAGCAGCCCAGTGATCGTGCGAAGGGACTTAGTCAAGGACAAAGAGCTCACGAGCGAAACCAGTTTGGTCTACCTAGTCGATGGTACGACTAGGAAGCTTGCCGAAGCCAAGATTGAGGTCGAGACCCCTTATTACAGTGGGGATGTCACTGCGCTTTGCGTGGACAGCCCCCTGTATGATCTAATTCTAGGGAACATCGAGGGAGTTCGCGCCCCAGATGATCCGAAACCTTTGGAAGAAGCGCCGAAGATTGAATCATCGACGATCGAGGAAGCTCGCGGAAATCCATCAGCAGCTGACGAGAACACCGCGGCAGCAGACACCCGAGCTCAAGCAGAGACTCAGACAAGGCCTTTCCAGCTCCCTTCCACGCCCGATTCCGAAAATAAACCGACCGGGACTCATAACCACGCGAAACACCACCATCGAAAGACCAAGGACAGGAAATTTAAATTTAAGAACCGTTGACGGTTATCTGTGGTGCAAAGCGTTTTGATTGAGTGCACCGAGTGTTTATTTATGTATCATGGACATTTTGTTTGTGTACTGTAAACTACACTGTCATAGTTTTGTATATCTTTTGCACTTGTTATATGTCATATGATTGCCTTGTTACGCGAGATATGAGTTATTGTGTAATATAAGTGTACTAGTTACGCGAGAGATGTGTTATTGTATAGTACAAGTGTAATTGTTACGCGAGAATCCAAGTGTACTTGTGTGACTTGTGTTTGTACTCGATGTATCGCGAGTGAAGTGATGTGTGAATTGTGGTGGACTGATTTATGGACTTACGGACTCGTGTGTAGTCGACTCTTGTGCGCGCTTCTTATGTGTTTTCTTGAATATTATTGCATAATATTCTTAAAGTGGGGGGCAGTGTCACAAAAGAGCGCTTAATCGAAGCGCGCGCCGCGTGTCACGCAAGCCAGCAAAAGTAGTAAGTGGTTCGTGTGGAAAGGGAAAGGTTGACGCCGGCTCCGCGGCAACTTCAACAGAGGGGGAGAGCGCATACGCCTCAAACAACGCGAACCGCGGCGCCTATACGTCTAAAAGAGTCTCGACGAAGCGACGTTAACCGGAGAGAGAGAGAGAGAGCACGCGCGCGCGCCGAGACACCTTCTCACCCGGCGAGTCAAGAGAGATAACTACAGCGTGAGCGTGCGTCAACAGCATGAGTCATCACCCCACCTCGACAAAGTTCCGACGGCGGCTGTCGAAGGTACAAGAAAAGACTCGAAGGTTCCCAAGCTTTGGCCGTGCTACGGAATCACAACTCCAATCGAATGTTCGAGAAGGACCGCCGACGGCTATAGACGGTTTTCAGCAGCGGCGCACGGGCGCGGCCATGTTTGATCACGTGATTGCGCCGGCATGACTGGCCTTGGGTTGAAGGCCAGCGAAGCAGCCGTACTGGTGTAATCATGGGCGACGGTGCGGCAAGCGGGGTTGTTTCGGGTCCACCGATGGACAGCGGCTGGATCGACGACACAAAGCTCTGGCCCATGGTTCAACGATCATGTAAGTGAACCATCGTTTGTCATTTTAATGTTGTATGTGCTCGCGCCGGAGCGCTCTGGCGCTCGATCATCGTGCATGCGCGTCGCTCGTTCGCGCCGAGCGATTCGAGCTCATGGAGCCTTCTTGTGCGGCGTTCACGTCAGTTCGCTAGTTCTTTTTCTTTTTGAGGTTAGTGCGGTGTACTTAAGCTACGATCTGAGCTGTTTGAAGTGGTTGCCCAGCCTCTCGCGCTTTGCTTGACGGCCTCGAATGTGTATGCTTGAGCGCCGAGTGAAAAATCCCTGTCCGCTTGTGTGTTGACATCTCGCTCGCTGCTATTTTTAGCTTGCCACATACGTTGAGGTAAGCGTTTGCCTCGATACTGGTGCACTGATCTCTGCAGAATTCACCAGTGCGGCGGGCACGCACTAGTTTCGCGTAGTTGACTTCAGAGCTGCAGATTGTGTTTGTTGGATGTACTAACTGAATGCCCCCGAACGGGTGTTGTTTCATAGTAAAACCCCTGTCACACGGGCACGTTCGATCGCAATTGAGCCTCGATCCGAATCCAGTCGGTCGTGATCCGCAAATCGTAATCTAAGTGTCCTATTTCGATCGGAGACCGACGTAAGCAGCTTCTAGCTCAGTGTGACAGAAAACGAGGTACAACGAGAAAGAAAGAGATCCGAAGAAATAACCCTCTAAAAAGGCCGTTTTAACGACAGTGCAAAAAAAAAAGATTTTTTATGTACGTATAATTTTGAAAATCCCTGTGTGCTGCGTCGACGCCATGCACGTAGTTCTGAGATTTGCAGACGATCAGAATCGGCGGACGTGGCACGTCGTTTACCTAAAATACCGAATGAAAAAGTAATTTTTCTGAAAATTGATGTGTACCTTTACTACCTATTAGGCACGTTTATTAATTGCTTCGGACTTAGTTACACTTAAAGCGTTAGAGCCCAAACAACACGACCCTGATCCTACTGTGTAGTAGCGATCATTTTCTATCGCGATCGAAAGTACGAGCCGGATCGAGGCTCGATCGCGATCGAAAGTGGCCATGTGACAGGGACATAACTTTGGCTGTAACTCAAGCGTTTTATAAATGAGAGCTCCCGTTTCAACTTTTCAAACTCTTCATAGGAGAGCAACACCAGCTTAGTAATCAAATATGTATTAATTCTTGAAAATCCAGAACTAAAATTTATAAATCCAAACGATCAGTTTAATATCAGACTGCATCTATCGTGTTATTTTAGTTCTTTCAAACATCTGCAGATGTCTTGAGGAGTAAATAAAAAGTCAGCTTTCTTTCATTGCGATTCTTTTTTTCATTCCCGCAGTACATACAAATGTTTCTCCCCTATTTCAGTTGTCTACGACTACATGGTCAAGGCAATCGACCAAGATGGGAAGCCTGCACAGAACTACAGGGGGTTTACAGAGGGCATCAACCTTTTTGACAGTGGCAATGTTGGGAAAGCTTTGTGTCAATCCAAGGATGGCATCTGCAGCATAAAGCTGTGTTCCAAGCTGCAGAGTTGGGTAGGGATAGTCCTTGGTTGGACGCGCATCAACAAAGTGAATAGAACATACCTGAAAGAAAAGGGTCATTCATGTAATATTTAGAATGGTTTGCTTTTATTTGAACATAAGAATAAAGGAGTCCACATAAATAAAAAGCACGCACATGGGTAACGAATGCAGTTCTTATTTCAAACTGCCACAAATGTGACATAAAAAGGCAATAGCAGTGTGCTGCTTGGTTGGACGCGCATCAACAAAGTGAATAGAACATACCTGAAAGAAAAGGGTCATTCATGTAATATTTAGAATGGTTTGCTTTTATTTGAACATAAGAATAAAGGAGTCCACATAAATAAAAAGCACGCACATGGGTAACGCATGCAGTTCTTATTTCAAACTGCCACAAATGTGACATAAAAAGGCAATAGCAGTGTGCTGCCAATGTCTTTTCCATAATCACAAATAATGTCACAATTTCGCGATGTCACAAGAGGCTATGAAAATTAAAGCAAATAATATATATATATATATACATATTCAGCATGCGCTTTGGGGGAACCCTGAAAGACACAAGGCAGAAGGAAACAGCTGATTTGTAGTTACCACTACTTTAAAACGCAGCTAATCAAATAATGTCAAACTGGTGAGTTTGAAATTATTTACTTTTATTTTCATGGTTTCTCTTGACATCACGAAATTGTGACATTATTGTATATCACTTTACGATAAACACGCAACCAACGCTTCTAGCCTTGTTTGAAACAATAATTTTGTCCTACAGCGTCAACACAGCTAGCTTTCGCGCACCTGTTGCTGGCCACAAACAACGCCAGGTCTACGTTCTGATCACACCGTGACGCCGATACAGCAGCGAAACCAGCATATGTAAAATCAGACGCGCAGGCAGGAAGTCGTCAAGCTTAACGATTTAGAAATGCGATTCAGATAGCACTTTTCCAATCTTATCTGCAGGAGTTCTCACCACGACAACTAGTACGCCTTAATTGGCACCGATCCCGGCGCATATATATCACGCACGTGCCGTGTAATTTCGCTTAACGATAAACATCACTGATAGCAGATGACTGTTCCAATACGATATCGCTAATGCTTGTGTTCTGCCACGGAAACACCGCACGGTGACCTTAATGTACAGCAAAGCGCAAGATGGGAAAAGTTTATACACTATTCCGCAAGCCGAGCACGTTCGCTCATTCGGTACTATGATCTGTCACTTACTCTTGCCGATGTGCCTGGATTGAAGTTCTTTCTCTGTAGGTTCGCTATTCAGCATTGTCGGGTGAGCTTGTTTTTCTCTCCTTGAGGAAATCGGTGCATGGAAAACGGCCTCGGGCACGGGCAGTCTTGATGCAGCTGTGGCGCGTGTATTTCACACACCGACGTGTTCCAGTGCTAAATGTCGCCATGACAGTTTTTGCATCCGATCAGAGCACACGTTTTCCCTCTTGGCATCTTATGGAGCAGAGTATTGTTCGACGTTTGACAAACTGCGTTTGTTAAACACCGCTGGCTCCGCTTTCGCGACTGAGCAATGGTAGTTTCCTTTTCGCGCCCAAGGCTAGACATGTACAACACGCGCGGCGCTCCGGTGGCGCCATCTGATTTCAGTTGCACAAACCGGCTGCTGCAAATCGTTTTCGCGGTGATCCCGTGGGCGCTGCCATGTTTGATCACGTGGTGACGCGTCCATTGCTTGCCTCAACTGCCTCCGTTGCCTCCTTGTTTACAATGGAAGTGTATGACGCCGGCGCGGCTTAGAAAACCTCTATTTTGGGAGATATCGTAAACGGTCACTGGGTGAACGACACGAAGCTTTGATCACACCTTCAGAGGACATGCAAAAGCGCTTTCGGAGCTGATTAACCTATGTTCAAACGGCGCAAGCAGCGTATATTGTGCTTGTTCTAAAAGCGGGGCTAAATATGTATTTCCCCAGCTAGCACAAAAGAGATATAATCATTCTTATTCACGGATATTTCGCTTTGACCGTCAAAAATCTAGATTGAAGAAGTCAACATCGAGAAGGATTCAATCGGGATGGAAAATCTTGCTATAAGGCGGATTTTGGAAGACGTTTAAAATCGCCGGTTCTAGCAGCCTACAATTAATGATTTTTTTGTTGTTTTCTTTGTTCTGCTTTTTGGTGGGAAAAATGAACGTTGGTTTTTGTTTTTGCTTCGCCCGGTTAGAAGAGAGTGCAATCAACCCAGGCGCAGGTATTAGCATTGTGGTGAGTGAGCACTGAAGGGGCAGCCGCTTGCTCTTTATGCTCATAACTCTGTCCGCAATAAAGAAGAAAAGTTACGCTGACCTTTCAGACCGTCAGAAGAGGCGTAGAGTTAATGACGAACTGATATCTTCCAGTCCTGTTGCCACGACTACCGTCCAATAAGTCTCATGGCACGTTGATGAAAGTAGTAACCATGCTTCTAGTGAAGCATCCTCGCCACATGAGCATGCTCAATCCAAGGATAGTTTTCACGAAAGTGACCTTGCCTTGAAAGGAGATGTAGACGCACATACGCAAGACATATCTGGTTAATATTTTGTTCCACAAAACGACTCTCCTATGAGCGCGGGCATCGAAAATGGAGGTTCTTCGGACGATGCATCTTCATCTGCAGAAAATCCGGCAAGTCTATGTCCACGTAAATGCGTGGAATTTCAAGCATAGCTTGCATCATGGGTTACAAGTCACCGCATTGCGCATGTTGCAGTTTCTGAACTTCTCCGGAAACTAAGCACCACTTTCGACGTTGATTTGGTCATTGACGTGAGGACATTGTTGAACACTCCTCGATACACTTCAACGCGATCTGTCCCTCCTGGCGAATATTGCTATTTTTCTTTGAAGGAAAATTTAGGACGCATGATTGCTGTGTTCCTGAGTGGCTGTCGAGGGTAGATCCCTTGACAATGCTCAGAGAATATATTAAACGACAATGTCAGCCAAGCTGGACTGACGGTTCAAACTGTAAAATGTTTTGATATTGTTTGTCGCAGTTTTCCTTTTGTCTGTTTGGTTAACGTGTTTCACTTTGACCGAAAGTAAGAAAAAGACACCGTAGTCTAGTTGCTAGAGCACCAACCGCTGTGCTCCATGGCAGAGGTTCGATTCCATTACAGGTTGCACATCACTTTTTCGAATTATTAAAGCTAATTAGGAACCTACCTACCTACCGCAAAGTGCCAAAAATGAGGAATTAAAAAGTTCGAATTTTGTTATTTCAAATTATCTTTATAAGGTTGCGCTAGCATTATGGTAGCAGTCGCATTTTGTATTTTCTTAGTTAAATTAGCTAGCATTTCTGTGCTTTAGGTACCGAGTACGAAGCAACACTGAGTATTTTTCTGCATTGCAGCAGCATGTGTCGCAAGAGGATGCAGCGCCGCGAGGTATCATAGCGGCTACCTGACAAAGCGAGGAGTGGCTCGACGCCGCTTGCGCGACGCAGTCTGAGCAGCCGAGCGGACTGAGTCCCCCGCGCAGCTTCCCTCGAGATTGCGTAACTTTTGAACTCGCTGTTACATTCACCGTTATTTTTGTCATGACCAGCCGTTAAGTTCCTGACGCGTGTTCGTTTATGAACTGCGGAGCGCCTGACTGCCTTCCACATCTTCTTTGCTCAAGTGAGTAGTCACTGCCACTTTGACACCTGTCGTGTTTAATTATTTACAGCGCTCTTCAGGCGGGAGTTTTAGGCGGTAATGAAGTTCTGCAATGAAAGCGCCTTGATTTTAACTAGAATCTCTAATATTGTTTAAGAGGCATGTTTACGTCTGCGTACGTTTCTTTTATTGTGTGCGTATTCAGGTTTGCCAAAGCTGTCTAAAATTACCTCTGTGACGTTTCGTTGACTGGTGATCGTTAGGATGACGATGACATTCCCGTTTTGCGTGGAATGATGAGACGTGCTACAATCTTCGCGTAGCCTCGGTATTCTTCCGTCGACGCTCTTGTGCAAGATCACTCGTGTGTTTTTCCGAGCGTGAAAGATGCCCGCGAATACATCCAAAATGCCGAATGACTGGCCGCTCGAGGCAGTTTGCGTGTATTGGCGGGCATCTGTCACAGTTGAAAAAACACTTTATGTAGCACGTATTGAGCAACAGAAAGCGGTATCGGGGGTTTCTCATTTTGCTTTACAATCTTCTCATTGACACTTTTCATGTAACTATAATAATTGAGAAGTTAATTAATTAGAACAAATTATCTAACTAGGCTCAATGAAAAAAAATAATCTGAGTGTCGCCAACATTACCTTGGTTCTGTCCAGGTACGTGGCACTTGCATATTTTTAAAGTTTGGGCAAAGTTATATGAAACACCTTGTATGTAGTGCACTGTTGCTTTGTTTTTTGTAACATAATCAGACAGTGCAGCTATTTACAGCATCTTCTTTTTACAATACTTAACATTTTTTGGCTTCAGTCACGCTGTAAATAAATTTTGAGGTCGCTTTGGCGGTTTTTTTTTTGTTTATTTGTGTGTGTGCAAGTCTGTGCAGTAACAAAATTCTGTTAAAAAAGGAAAATTCCGATATACAGTTGTAATAGGCACTAGAGTTTTTTTGTAATTTACTATGCAGGCGCATATCTACGTGCAAGAGAGAAGGCGCGTGAGGGTAAAGACACCAATCATGTACCCCTACAGGTGCCGAAAGGGGCAGAGGAAAACGCAGCCGCCCAAAGGGCCACCACGAAACTCCTGAACTCCAAGAACCCAGGTAACCGTTATTTCATATTAAAGTCCTACGAATTAAATTTTCAGCGTGACACATATACAGTCGAATCTCAATAATTCGAACTCGAAGAAGCCCGAAAGTTTGTTCGAATTAAATGCAGTTCGCATTAAAGGAAGGACATTTCTGAAGTATTCGTGCACCATAGCACGAGGTACGAACGGTGCGAGTGGTTATATATCACGGCGCGCAAGCAGATGTAGAGCGAGGGCTACGAGACTGCCCACGTGTGCCAACGCTCGCTTCGCGATAATGGCAGAAAACGAAACTGCGGGGAGCGGGCCGCGCCGGGCACGCGCGGACACGTCGAAGCTGAGGGAGGAGGGCGGCAGGGAAGCGGGTTTGGCTTCGACAGCGGTGAGCCCGTCGCTTCGGTGGCTCCCCTCACCCTCCCTCTCAGCACCGTCGTAGCTCCCCCACCTTCGACTGTCCGTGCACGCCCGCCGCCGCTTCCGCCGGCCCGGCGCCAGCTTAGCCCTCTCCCTTTCGTTTCCCGCCGTTGAAGCGAGCGTTGGCCCGAATGGGCCTCCCTCTGCATCGCGGCCGCAGCGTTGGCTTGGACATCGACTCGTACACGCGTGAAGAAACGGCGACCTTGCCATTTGAGAGAAAGAAAATTCCGCCGCGGTTCTTTTTCTTTTATTGCGATAGCAATTGTATGGACATTCCAAGCGCATTTCCAAGCACATTCCAAACGCCGTGATATTCCGTTAAACTGCAACGGCGATGAAATCGTCGCCGCACGCCGTGTGTGGGTTTTAGTGTGTGGGTTCATTTCGGTGTAAGCAATAAATTGCAAATGCAAGCACTCTAGAGCGCATAACTGTTTTATAAGCTGCACGAGGTTGGCTTGCGTAAATATAAATGTCACCAAGGTCAAAGTTAGTGAAACTGGGTGGAAAATTACGGCTTATGTTCTCACCAATTGAAATGTGTGGATGACTCACTGTTTTTCTGAAAACTTTCTTTACAAGTGCTTGGCAATGTTATTGTGTGGAGGGTTTCAAGCAGGCAAGTCATAGGCGTGCAACATTTTAATGGTTTAATTGCAAGCAACTGAAGTTCTTACTGTATCCGCTTGAAGCAGCCGTGCTGCAAATGGTCGCAGTTACTCAAGGTTGCACTCGTATGCTGTCTTTTATTTTTTAAGGAATCGCAATATATTTGCTCAGTCTGAAGTATGCGATGTGTTTGATAGGCTGGTGTTAAAGTATATGCTCTAGCCTTTGCCAATTCTGAATTGGCTATGTGATCTGTGGCAAATAAATTGGGGTGGTGTAACAATGCTGTCACACTGAAGCTGTTCCTTTGCAGAGCCGCACTTACCTATTTTCTCGTACAACATTATCAGAAATGCATTTATTCCTTTCTTTGAATGCTAATTGGTACCTACTTCGCACATGTTTAGGAGGCTGCTGTCATCTACCAGTCGCCAACTAGTCAAGACAACAGCCTCCTGAAAGCTAGCGAAACAACCGACACTTACACTGGTTGGCGATTGTACATGCAACACCTTCAGTTAGATGTAAAGTATGTCTTCAAGGCAACAGAAGAGAATTTCACTTGTGATCTGTTAATGTTAGAACTATGCTAATGAAGGTGGAATGCTCGAAAACTGTGTGTTGGGACCAATATATTGTAGTGCTGCCCATTGCCAAGATATATTGCAGTGCTTATTGCCAAGGCATTGAAAAACTAAACGTTCACTAAGAAAAGTGTGCTTCAGTTAACATGCGTTTCACCCAAGCCTAATGCTTTTGCAGTCAGAAGACCTACTGAATTAAGGAGCTACAGCCCAGCAGCCCGTTCGTAACGAGGTTTATCAAGGTCGATACCTGTAATGGACGTTACTCGGAGGCACTCACATGTTGATGCCTAGCTTGTCTAGTCGTCGTGTTTACTTTTTGCAATAAAAAATGTTATTGCTGTATGTGTTTCGTGTATTGCACAACGCAAACCTGCAGGCCGCCGGCCGGCGAAACGCCGCAGGGGCATGGGGAGAGGGATGGAAAGGGAGACGAGGGGGGCGCTAGAGGGGAGGGTGAAAGAAAACGGATATCAAAATCCCGATTGTAGCAGGATTCAATCTGTATTTTTTAAATGCTTCCAATGGTCTTACAAAATCCCATTTCAAGACGGGATTTTTCGAAACTACTTTAAGCAGGATTCTAGAACTTCTTGCAATAGTCATATCCCCCGGATATTAGCAACGATATACGACCGTTTATCACCTTCTAAACGGATTGCACGGATTTTTTAGTGCGCCTTTCAGACGTTCATTTAGTCTTGGCGAATCGGTATGGAAGCGGTTTTCTATCGCTTTTGTGCTAGCTGGGTCAAGCTATCCAAACATTCCGCTCATGAATTGAATGAGCGGAATGTTTGAATTGAATGAGCGGAATGTTTCGATTTCTGCCATTTTCGCGAAGCGAGCGTTGGCCGACGTGGGCAGTCTGTGGCCCTCGCTCTCCATTTGCTTGCGCGCCGTGATATATAACCACTCGCACCGTTCGTACGTCGTGCTATGGTGCACGAATACTTCAGAAATGTCCTTCCTTTAATTCGAACTGCATTTAATTCGAATAAACTTTAGGGCTTCTTCGAGTTCGAATTATCGAGATTCGACTGTATATGTGTCACGCTGAAAATTTAATTCGTAGGACTTTAATATGAAATAACAGTTACCTGGGTTCTTGGAGTTCACGAGTTTCGTGGTGGCCCTTTGGGCGGCTGCGTTTTCCTCTGCCCCTTTCGGCACCTGTAGGGGTACATGATTGGCGTCTTTACCCTCACGCGCCTTCTCTCTTGCACGTAGATATGCGCCTGCATAGTAAATTACAAAAAAACTCTAGTGCCTATTACAACTGTATATCGGAATTTTCCTTTTTTAACAGAATTTTGTTACTGCACAGACTTGCACACACACAAATAAAGAAAAAAAAAAACCGCCAAAGCGACCTCAAAATTTATTTACAGCGTGACTGAAGCCAAAAAATGTTAAGTATCGTAAAAAGAAGATGCTGTAAATAGCTGCACTGTCTGATTATGTTACAAAAAACAAAGCAACAGTGCACTACATACAGGGTGTTTCATATAACTTTGCCCAAACTTTAAAAATATGCAAGTGCCACGTACCTGGACAGAACCAAGGTAATGTTGGCGACACTCAGATTACTATTTTTTTGCATTGCGCCTAGTTAGATAATTTGTTCTAATTAATTAACTTCTCAATTATTATAGTTAGATGAAAAGTGTCAATGAGAAGATTGTAAAGCAAAATGAGAAACCCGCGATGCCGCTTTCTGTTGCTCAATACGTGCTACATAAAGTGTTTTTTCAACTGTGACAGATGCCCGCCAATACACGCAAACTGCCTCGAGCGGCCAGTCATTCGGCAGTTTTGCGTGTATTCGCGGGCATCTTTCACGCTCGGAAAAACACACGAGTGATCTTGCACAAGAGCGTCGGCGGAAGAATACCGAGGCTACGCGAAGATTGTAGCACGTCTCATCATTCCACGCAAAACGGGAATGTCATCGTCATCCTAACGATCACCAGTCAACGAAACGTCACAGAGGTAATTTTAGACAGCTTTGGCAAACCTGAATACTGACACAATAAAAGAAACGTACGCAGACGTAAACATGCCTCTTAAACAATATTAGAGATTCTAATTAAAATCAAGGCGCTTTCATTGCAGAATTTCATTACCGCCTAAAACTCCCGCCTGAAGAGCGCTGTAAATAATTAAACACGACAGTTGTCAAAATGGCAGTGACTACTCACGTGAGCAAAGAAGATGTGGAAGGCAGTCTGGCGCTCCGCAGTTCATGAACGAACACGCGTCAGGAACTTAACGGCTGGTCCTTACAAAAATAACGGTGATTGTAACGGCGAGTTCAAAAGTTACGCAATCTCGAGGGAAGCTACGCGGGGGACTCAGTCCGCTCGGCTGCTCAGACTGCGTCGCGCAAGCGGCGTAGGGTTGCCAGATGGCCCCAACAAAAAATAGCCAAATGATCTCAAAATGTAGCCCAAAGATACCCAGACCCAATTTTTTTGTGACCCAAAAGTAGCCAACAACATAGCCAAAAGTTGGATTATGTTCTGCAGGTGTCTTATAGATGGTGCAGATGGTTCACCGCCTATTTCCGGCTCCAAAATTACTTCCGCCGCATGCAACCAGCACAACAGTGGCCTCAAGATCTGTGTAAAGAATTCTAGTGAGAACTAGCTGCCACTCAGACGCGGATTTGGACACAACTTATTGTTACAACGAGCCGAAGGATTTCGTTTCCGAATGATGACTAGAGACCGGATTTTAGGCAAATGCCTTTTTGTTCCTTGCGCTCCTATCGCCCCTCTTTGATATGTGAGCATGAATTAGATGTTAAGAAGGGCTTTTATAGTGTTTTTATAGTGCCCATAAATGCCTATTTTGGCGTTTGTGCCTAAATGCCTATTTTCAATATCGGCGCCTGTATGAACACTATTTAGCCTTGAGTTTCGTTTTCGAGTGCAGTTAGAGACCGTTATTCATGTTACCGGGCAACACTGACTCTTCGGAACACTATAGGGTTCAACCTAGTCCTTTAGTTCAACCAACTCCCAGAAAACAACTGCTAGCAGCATTGAAATGGGACGCGCCGGCCCGCATAGGCCGCCACGCTGACATTGCGCGAGCGGTTGGCGAATGCGAAACCGCAGAGAGCCGTCAGGGGACAGGAGAGTGAAGAGCAAAAGAAGAATGTGATGTGCACGCAGCTTTTGTTTTGTTCGTAATTTACTTTTTAAGGTGTTCAACGCCGTCGGGCGTTCCTTCTCAGCGTACGAGATCATTCTCAGTGACAAGAGGAACAATTTTGAATACAAAAATCTGGAGATGGTGGTAGTTTGCTATTGTTTACACAATCTTCGCAATGATTCTTAGACTACGTTTCGCGTGCTCTCCAAACAGATCTCTTTAAACATCTGCACCTCAAATGGGCGGAAGTGTATTTGGCAGTGTTCGGACGTCTGGCCTGTACAATTCGGATAATGTCATTGTATATGAGAAAATTGCGAATAGTTGTACCTAACAGTCCTCATGTAAGAACATGCTAATTTCTTAATAAATCGTAGTCTCTCGTGCATTTGTTATTTGTCTGTTTTTGTCTTAATTTAATTACGTCAGGCAGACATAAAGTATCGGTTTTTTAATCAGTATTCCCAGCTTTCATGTATTCTTTTTCATGCCTGTTTCACTATATGCGACGCTCGAGTACAGTGGCCATTGAACATGAATACCAGCAGTGTGCTTATTGAATGAAGCCAATTCATCGTCATTAATACAGCAGTTTTACGGGACAATTGCACGGCTATGTTCAACTGTTGGCGACTTTGTGCCATCATAGACAACATTTCTTGTTTTCCTATCGTAGATATAGGCCGTGCTTCGTTTGAAATTATTTGCATTTATGTAAAAATTTATTGCGCCTATATTTACGACGTTGGAGGCCTAAAACGTTGTTTTGCCGGCCTATTTTTGGCGCCTAAAACGCACTTTTTTAATGCCTAAAGATCCGGCCTCTATTCATGACGTTATCAGTATTTACTGAGCCACGTTGTGGGCTAAATTTAGTTCGCGCCTCGCTTTACTCGAAGCATTTTTCTATAAGCGTCGGGCAAAATACTGCCAGCTCCAGCCTCTATAGGATCAGCATCGGCTGGTCACGATCGAGTGCCCAAGAGGCGGCCCGAGCTCATTGCATTTTAGAATAGTGATGCCTTTTCTAAGCTTGATTCATAAAATAAGCATGTTATTTTTATCTCGCTCTCTCTCTTTGTCTCTCTCTCTCTCTCTCTCTCAATTTTGTATTTTTTACTCGAAAGCAGCTTGACGCTGAGTTAGCAAATGCTGCCACTTAGAGGCACAATGGACTCTGGAGAAAACTTGAAACCTTTCGCATTTTCCTCGTGCGAAGAAGGGACAGGTGTGACTCCAATTGGTCTTTGAGTGCAAAAACGGAACGACCTGCTGGCCCGTAGCAGAAGAGTTGAAGTAAAGTTTACAGTTTCAATTGCCACCTGGATTACGGCGCTGGCAATAACCCAGGTGGTATTAGTATCGAAGCGTTGAACTGTGCAATTTTTAAACAGGGATTCTCTGGCAAGATTCGTGCAATCTGGAAACGTGTGCGTAAGTTTCTGTGAATGCAGGCACAAATGCGTGTGTTGCCAAATTTCCCAGGGGGGCTGTGTACTTTACCTTCAGTGTGACTTGAAAAAAAAATAAAGAAATGTAATTCCACTAGGGAACACGTACGCGCGTGGCGACGATGTTATCGTGTTTGGACTTTAGACGCAACCTCACAGCGACGACCACGAACACGGTAGAAATGCGCTTGGAGTGCCCATATAATCGCTATCTCAATAAAAGGAAATACCTCTTGCTCAGTTACCTGTTATTTTATCATAGACAATCACTTTTGTTAAACCTAGTGAAAGCATTATCACGTTCCAAAAATGCTGATTTTATGGGTGGCCAGCCCGCTGGGGCAGACAACAGTAAAGGATACGAGCCCCGCGCACTCTGATAACCCGTTCTTCGCGAACACAATCGGCTCGACCAGGCTGGCGCACTCTCCGTTACCGTCACTACGTCAGACTAACTGAAAGTGGCGCACGTGCGTTTTTACTTCTGCAAAAAGGAAACGCAATAAATATCCTATAGCGCATTCGATCATCCTTTCTTTAATAAAGCCGGTGGGTCGGCAATATCTGTGTATTTCCAAAGACTAGAAGGGCAAGAGGGGACGGAACGGCAGCGGTCCTCCACGCGCACCGTGCCGTGGCTACCGATCTTGAGATAACGGCAGACGACAAGCGAGTACGAAGTGCGACAGTGCACTCGTGCCTGTGCCGAAGTTCGTGATCATGTGGGAGCCTCACGCAAGACCTTGACCCTACGTTAAAACGTCCTCATTCTCAACTGCAATATTTTAAATTTTGAATGGTTTTGTGCTTTGCAGATGCAATAGTTGCCTTCGAGTGCGGAATGAACTTCTGGAATTTTGTAATAGAGTAAGAAATTTGCCTCGTTTCTTACTCCATTCCGAAACAACCCACCACCCGACGCTTTTAAAACCAAATATGCGCATAAAGTAAGATTTACCTTTGAAAGAAGGGTCCTTCTCCCATTCCTTGTTATATGCACGGCTGCATTTCGCCCAATTGCCCATGCTTAGTTTTGAGAATGGTTCTCTTACTGAACCACGCGTGAACCGACAGCAGATGGCGCCGAAACCAAAACAAAAAGAGAGCTTACTGGAAAGACGTGTAAACACGGCAGAGATCCACTCAGCGCCGACATTGCCTAAAAACACAGCCTTCGAGATTGCCTACATAACTTTTTCGCAGCAATGAGTTTTGGGTTTTCATACACCGGCGTTCCCAAATTTTGTCAGTGCTGACGCGGTCCCCGGTACCCGGAAGTCCTTAATATAAAAATAGCCCAAATATAGCCATGTAGCCAACTCCGCATTTTCGACGCCAAGCCGCGTAAAAAGTAGCCCAATTTGGCTATTAATAGCCCAATCTGGCAACCCTAAAGCGGCGTCGCGCCACTCCTCGCTTTGTCAGGTAGCCGCTATGATACGTCGCGGCGCTGCATCCTCTTGCGACACATGCTGCTGCAATAGACTTCAGACTCTGCCCAGGCGGCGCTGCGGAAAACCGCGCCACCAGCGCCCCCATCGCAGCCTTGGCGCAAACTGAGTAGTGCAAAGAGAGCTGTCCGCAAGCGAAGCTGCATAGGCCACAATGGAGCCACCTCTTTCGGTTGTGTCGAGGCACGGTTTCCTAAAAATCAAGGACCTGGAAAGCTTCTTCCGCCCGTCCACGCTTCGGAAAGGGAGCAGAGCGAAGTACGTGTACAATGTAAAAGAAGTTTCAGGTGTTATTTCGGCGCGCTGCAACTCGCAAGTACAGCGAGCATCGTACGACGTCGAGTTCGAGGCAAGCACTCCGACGTCCGTTCTCTAGCGCCTAAATGTGTTAAATTTGGGTACGTACTTAATGTCAACCCGATGAAGTACATATATGATTAAGTCAGTTAGCTATGTAGCTTACGGTCAGTGCTACAAAGCTCGCTTTATCAGGGGCGAATGGCCCTGGCGACCTTCGCCTTTTCAGTTGCGTTCTCGCTTCATTTCTCGCTTCCTGGGCGTTCTAGCGTGTTATCGCGCATCTTCGAATGTTTTCTTCACGGTTGTCTTCTGTTTGTATTTACTGCAAATGGAGATACATGCGTGTCCGCTTTCGCGGGGTACAACCCAAGGCAAAACAAACCTAAAGGTTGTCGCGAACGATATTTTGATTTATTCGTTTGAACACGTATTAGCATTCGCTAGTTGTTGCACGCGCTAAACTGATGACTCTCTGGTTTCAAATTTCTCAAAGGGTGACCGCTTGTTATTCGATTGTTTAACGCTCACTGCGGCGCGATTACATCTGTTCCCGGGCAGACGCGTATATACACAAACGATGCTGCAGTTTTTGCGTTTCCTTTTTTGTAGACCACAAAAGCTCTATCGCACCTTGTTGGCGATAAGACGAAGGCTTCTCACTTGTTTCGGTTTTCGGACAAGCACACAACCATTTTTCAGTGCGCTTATCTTCTTATTCATGAATAAACATTGTGTATTTTACAATACAAACGATTTTCTCGTGACTTTCCCCTCAAAGGGTTAAGCATTTTATCGTAATGTTTAATGTCGTAATTATTTACAGAGAATAAATTCTTCCAAAGCCTTTTTCGGGCAGCAAACAGCCTGCGAACAGAACGAAAGTAAGCTTCCTACAGTGCCTGCGCGAAGCATCTTTCTGTCTCGCGGGAGCTACAGCACCACTCAGTACCCTTGAATATTTAGCAGACGCTTAAAACAACACACGCGCACAAATGAATGTAAATAAACGCGACATTTTTTTTCTACACACGTGCGTTACTTCGCAATTACTCATCCAGTGCTCCCACAGCAACCTTAATTATTGCTCAGATTACAAAAAAAAAAGAAATGCAGTCAAGAGGGCTCAGTGCATTGCGAAACGTGCTTGTTGTATCGGAAAAGCCGCAACTAGAAATGAGCTCGCGATACCACAATGCCCTAGAACACGATTTTGAATTCATAAAGGAACCAAAATGTTTGGTTAAACTGACCTGCCAAATCTCTCCGTTCCACTTGCTGAGTCAAGTAGAGGCGGACGTGTATAAACAGGTAGAAATATCGATGGCACATACGCAGGATGGTTCACAACTTTCTTTATTCTGTTGCCAACGAAGGGGCGGCTGCAGCTTCTTCAGTTTTCGCTTGGTTGACATAGTCCCCCGTCGGGGCTACGCAACACAATTACAGCAGAACAACATTATCACACTTTCTCATGTGAGCGGCTGTGTTGTGGAGAATGCGATTAATTCGCTTACCCAACAAGTTGAGCGGCCCGTATCCAGCGCTCTCGCCTCTCTCCTTCATACGACTGCGATGGAAATCGGTAAAACTGAACGTTGTTATTCAGTCATTCACGTTCATGGCAATTTACAACGCAACAGTAGCGTCTATTGCGGCGTTTCTTCGTAGCGCGCGGAGCTGTCGCGGTTGCCGTCGTGCTCGCCATCGTTCTGATGAGTGAGCCAACAAGAACTTTATGGCAGTTCGGCGGCGCGTCCGACTAGCGGAGAAATTTATAGCTCTCATTCTGGGTGTTAAGTGCGCATAACATTCGCAATATGAACCAAAATTAAGTTAAATCGTTGTTTCGCACTCGCTAGCTGCTTCGGCAACTTAGCAAGGGCGTCGGACTTTGCACTACTCAATTATTACCTCTTCACACCGGCAGGTGGCGCCACGCGTCTTGCAAAACTCCAGAGTCTGACGTCTATGCAGAAAAATACTCAGTGTGGCTTCGTACTCGGTACCTAAAGCACAGAAATGCTAGCTAATTTAACTAAGAAAATACAAAATGCGGCTGCTACCATAATGCTAGCGCCACCTTATAAAGATAATTTGAAATAACAAAAGTCGAACTTATAATGCCTCATTTTTGGCACTTTGCGGTAGGTAGGTAGGTTCCTAACTAGCTTTAATAATACGAAAAAGTGATGTGCAACCTGTAATGGAATCGAACCTCTGCCATGGAGCACAGCGGTTGGTGCTCTAGCAACTAGACTACGGTGTCTTTTTCTTACTTTCGGTCAAAGTGAAACACGTTAACCAAACAGACAAAAGGAAAACTGCGACGAACAATATCAAAACATTTTACAGTTTGAACCGTCAGTCCAGCTTGGCTGACATTGTCGTTTAATATATTCTCTGAGCATTGTCAAGGGATCTACCCTCGGCAGCCACTCAGGAACACATCAATCATGCGTCCAAAATTTTCCTTCAAAGAAAAATAGCAATATTCGCCAGGAGGGACAGATCACGTTGAAGTGTATCGAGGAGTGTTCAACAATGTCCTCACGTCGATGACCAAATCAACGTCGAAAGTGGTGCTTAGTTTCCGGAGAAGTTCAGAAACTGCAACATGCGCAATGCGGTGACTTGTAACCCATGATGCAAGCTATGCTTGAAATTCCACGCATTTACGTGGACATAGACTTGCCGGATTTTCTGCAGATGATGATGCATCGTCCGAAGAACCTCCATTTTCGATGCCCGCGCTCATAGGAGAGTCGTTTTGTGGAACAAAATATTCTCCAGCAATGTCTTGCGTATGTGCTTCTACATTTCCTTTCAAGGCAAGGTCACTTTCGCGAAAACTATCCTTGGATTGAGCATGCTCATGTGGCGAGGATACTTCACTAGAACATGGTTACTACTTTCATTAACGTGCCATGAGACTTATTGGACGGTAGTCGTGGCAACAGGACTGGAAGATATCAGTTCGTCATTAACTCTACGCCTCTTCTGACGGTCTGAAAGGTCAGCGTAACTTTTCTTCTTTATTGCGGACAGAGTTATGAGCATAAAGAGCAAGCGGCTGCCCCTTCAGTGCTCACTCACCACAATGCTAATACCCGCGCCTGGGTTGATTGCACTCTCTTCTAACCGGGCGAAGCAAAAACAAAAACCAACGTTCATTTTTCCCGCCAAAAAGCAGAACAAAGAAAACAACAACAAAAGAAATCATTAATTGTAGGCTGCTAGAACCGGCGATTTTAAACGTCTTCCAAAATCCGCCTTCTAGCAAAATTTTCCATCCCGATTGAATCCTTCTCGATGTTGACTTCTTCAATCTAGATTTTTGACGGTCAAAGAGAAATATCCGTGAATAAGAATGATTATATCTCTTTTGTGCTAGCTGGGGAGTTACGCCGAGATCGTCTGACTCCAAGACCAACACTGGTGAATACGATTGGACACTTAGTGTTCCTTTTTATTTTGTACTTTACGTGTTGGACTCTTAGTGCTTGTCGTTAATTATTTTATTGTGTTTGTTAATACCCATCTGAATTGTATTGTGTTGTGTCTAGCCTAAGTGTGCAAGTGTGTGTGTGTAACTGCCTTGTGTGAAGAATATATGTTGTTGTGTTTTGACAACTCTGGGCTCTGACTCGGTCTTTGGACAGCAACCGGCGTTCGCTGGCGCACCAGAGGGCCCACTCTTAATTGTCCTTGCTTTCGTGGGATTCTTTTCGGAAGCTGATAAGTCGGCTTTGGAATTTGGTCCGGCGTCTGCGCCTCGTTCACGGGGTCTGTGACATGCTCAAACGTTTTCTATCAATCCCACACGTAGGCCACGACGACTCAAATTACTGCACAGGGTGAAAGAAATGCCATGGCGTCATCAAAGTCAGCATTCCAAAATTGAAGCTGTATGATTGTAGCAATTAGGAAGGACCACTCATAATATATTCAATCTGATGACCAGATGACCCTACTAGAAGCGTCGCAAGGTATGTTTAATTCAACTAGATGGTTTAATTGGAGACAAAGTTGGGAATAAAAGGCGCTCACAATGTTTTGTCCAATTCAGGTCTTTCGTGCACGCCTTTAAAAATCACAAGCTACACCGGCGATCTCGACGCTCGAGATTTGCCTACAGGTCCCTACCACGCGCTTGAGTCAGAGCGCCGCTTTCGGAAAACGTGACGCTTCTGCAAATAATAAGGTACTTTTATACAAGCGTGTCGGCATATAAGATTTGTAGAGATAGCGTCGACAGAGAAGTCCGGACAAATCTGGCTTTTTCTTTTTTCCTATACTTATTCACATAATGAAACTAGAGCGCATTTGATTAACCATTCATAAACAGTTCCGAAATGTTATTTTGCGTTTATTATATTTAAATATATGTATACGCATAAATAAATTGAAGCAGAAGGGATGTTTTATCATATTGTTAACGCATAATACATGCACGCCACTTATTCGATCAACTACGACGCGATTTAAAAAAAGAAGGCTTTTTAACATGTCAGATTTGTACAAGAAAAAGAAAAATCAATTGAACAGTTTGCTAAACCTAAGCCCTCAAACAATTGTAAAGAAAAAATGCTGCATGCGTGGAGTCGGCCTTCTCTAGCAGCATGGGCGCATTTTTAGAGAGGATAACAAAATGAAATGTTTAAATAATTTTTGTAAGTAAACCAAGTTACCAGAATTGTAAGTAAAGGTTGACAGTAAGTAATGACTTGTAGGGGATTGCATTTTTTGGCTGTGTTGTAATTAACCGATTACCTAATGCTCACTGTAATTAAGAGATTTTTCACTAACCAATTACATGTAAGAAGTTATTTGATTCATTGAATGATGGTGTAAGCGCTGAAGAAGCATTAAACACTAGAATTGATCACTAGAACACAATAGAGCACCCACGGTCTCCCAAATTACTACTGCAAAAAGTTCGTATGACGGAGGAAGAAGGCGTACCTGACGATACCTCATTACCGCAAGGATCACTTGATAGATATTCCCTGCCCCCTTACTTATTGACTCACAGGTGCATTAGGGGAACCCAGCTCAAAAACAAGAGGAAGAAGAAGACAATATCTGAAAGCTCCACTGATCCACCCCAATGCTTCGTGCATCCTGTTGCGAGTGTGGACTTCAACATTGACCATCAAGACTTAAGAGGAAGCTTTAGCTCGGGCCCAACTACAATTTGCTTATTAAAATGCATGCATAACGCAGAAATTTTCCTCGTGGGAGCCGCTGGCATGATCGGAATAGAAGTCGTTGAATTTAAGAAAGATTGGTAATTTCTAGCAATTGTAGCAAGCCGAATTTGGGCTACGGATGATTTGGAATATCCCACCATCGGAACTACTTGGTGCGTCGTAGCTGGTCATTCTTCAACAGTCTGCAGGAAAAGGTATGTTGCACTATGGCAAAAGAGACATGGAAATATTGGATTTATATAAATAAATATCTCTAAATTCAATACTCGCCAAAATTCCCCCAACAGGCATCGTACATGGTCTTCGCCCGCCGTGGTGGCATAGTGGCTTCATTGTTGTGTTGCTAAGCCCGATGGCGTTAATCGAAACCCGGCCACAGCGGATGCATTTTTTCGAGGCGATATGCAAAAACGCCCGTGTACTGTGCAGTGGACGCACGTTGAAGAGCCGCAGGTGGTCAAAATTACCCATGAGTACCCCGCTACGGCGTGCCCCATAATCGAATTGTGACTTTAGCACGTAAAACGCCAGAATTAAACTAATATCGCCTTCATCCTCATGAGTGACACGGCTGCATCAACCACAACACTATTTGTTCGTGTGATTTGATGTCTTGATTTCGGGGTAGCTTGTGCGTGGAGATCTAACGATAAACATCGAAAATACATGAAGCCATTGTTGTGACATTCGTAAAAAATTTAACATAAATATTACATGACATTATTCATTGCACTGAATAAAATTAGCACAATTCAACCCGCATAAGGTTGTGTAAAATTTAAATATTCGCTTCACGAGAACTAAGCTTAAGATCCATCTGCAGGTGTGCGTACATCTGCACGTATTTGAATCTCGATATCTCTCTGTGAAAATTTAAATGGAGCTTAACGCGCCAAAACTATGATCTGATTGAGGCCCGCCGTATGGGGGGGGGGGGACTTCGGAAAATTTTGGACCACCTGGGGTTCTTTACAGTGCGCCTAAATCTAAGTACGCAGGTGTTTTCGCCTTTCGCGCCTATCGAAATGCAGCCGCTGTGACCGGGATTTGATCTCGCGATCACGTGCTTAGCAGCCCAACATCATAGCCACTAAGCTACCGCGACGGGTTCTCGATATACAGGGTGTTTCAGCAAACACTTTCAAAAATTCTTAAAGGTTGCCTGTGGCAGATAGCACAATTCTAGTTCATGAGCTGTTATACTCGAAGAGGCGGACATTACTTGCGCAAGAAATCAAATAATTAACAAAAATTGACTAATTAGGTTTTTAACATTACCTGATGGCCCATATTGCAATTTACAAGTTGTAGCCGTGGAGCTCGCAAGGCGGATCTACTTGAAACGAATTCTCGGGATGACACCAGTTTCAAGATATTAATTCCCGAACTTTGCGGAAAAATGCATTGGCGTTCCAGTTAGTTTCTTAACAAAAACGTCGCTTTATGCATTGAAGCACAAAATTAACTGGAACGCCAGTGCATTTCTCCGCAAAGTTCGGGAATTAATATCTCGAGACTGGTGCCATCCTGAGAATTATTTCCAAGTGGATCCGCCTTGCGAACTCCACGGCTACAATTTGTATATTGCAATATTGGTCATCAGGTAATTAGTTAAAACCTAATTAGAGATTTTTTAATTAGTCGAATATGCATTTAATTTTTTTTGAAAATAAAGTCCGCCTCTTCGAGTAGACCTGCTATTCAACTAGAATTTGGCTATCTGCCACAGGCAACCTTAAATAAATTTTGAAAGTGTTCGTTGAAACACCCTGTATGTTTCTTTGTTGAATGCTGCTAAGATTTCTATTTGAAACATGCCATACCTTCCCTCCAAACCCGATACGCTTGAAAGACCAAAGCATTGCTTGGTCACAGCTAAGCGGAGAACATTAAGAACATAAGGCTTAATAATTTACTGATTATTGTTTTCTTGCAGTCACCGTAGTTAACTACACAAGAGAGCGCAAAGTAACAAAATATGTCTCACCAATGACGATGACTGTGATGAAAAATGCTGAAATGGAGTTGCCGCAAAAATGAGAAAATGTTATGTCATGATCCCAACGCAAAACATTTTCGCTTTTTTCAAGGTGTTGTGGATTGCATGTGCTTATTGAGTGAGGCTAAGTAAAAGGTGTCGTTGTGACTGTCACTCCGCCTAAATCACCGCGTGACCCTGACTACCCAGCAAGACGGAAACGGAGCTTTAAAAGCTCTGCTCAAAATATAAAATTCCAATGCTTCAATGTTTCCTGTATTTATCATTGTCAAACAACAAACAGTAATCTGTTGAATCGCTCAGCCTCTAGCGAAAACTTATAGATTTCCGCAGTTATATGCAGCCGGTAAATTTGCCACGGACCAGCACCATTAATGAGAAAGAAGCCAATCGGTACTGTGATTGACGGCGACAATGTTTGAGCTGACGTGAACTGTCGCTTTTGAGCCCGTTATTGTTATTTGTTTCTCTGTTTTATGTATACTGCCTCTCGTCTGCATCACTCCACATCACATCTAGGCGGAAGTAACGTTCGCTGTGCTCATCACGGAGCTACCACTGGACCGTACCAGTTCAATTTTAATTTCAAATTGTAGTTGCCGCCGGTCCTCTTGGCCTGGGCGTTGGCTTGCATTGTCGGAGGACCTGCACGGATGCATCAACATCAACAACACGTGGATCTTATCACGTTCGCAAATGCAATGTTTAAACTAAACGTGCAACACGTCAATTCTGCTTCAAAACATACGAATATTAACTGATAAGTTGGGAAACTGAGTCAAAAGGTATATAACTGTGCAGTAGCCGTAACGGCTACCAGCACGCTGCATACAAATGCGTTATGCGGCCGCGTGCGTATGTAAGTTGAGTGTTATGCCACACATAAATGAGACACCTTCTGTAACACGCGCATCACTGAGACAGTGATGCTGAACGATGCTGGAAGGTATCGCTGGTGATGTATTCAACCTGCTCGTCTAACACGTATCAACATTCGACGCAGTTATCGAAGATGGCACCGCTTCCACTGGCAGAAAGTCGACGCGTCCTTGAACAGTTTGCCAATATCTACGTAGTAAACACGCCTTAGTGTAGCAACTAGAGCACTGCACGGGCCGATTTTTGCGGCCCGGGCCCGGCCCGGGCCCGTTTTTACATTGGGCGGCCCGCCCGAGCCCGATCAAAACTTTTATGGCGAGACCCGGGCCCGGCCCGGGCCCGGAAATAATCTACGTTACCCGCCCGGCCCGGCCCGCCACCCCTTTACCTTAAGCCCGAGCCCGGAGTAGCAACACCCCCTTTTACACCACCTGCATTTCCCATCAGTGAGCGCGACAACATTATGAATTTATGACAAGTGCTGCCAAACATACGAATATTAACATTAAAAGCAGATAAGGAATAAAATTACCGCTTTAGCAAACTTTTGTTCTTCCGAAACTCGAATACACGTGTGCAGTTTGGGATCCGGCTCACCGCACTCTCATTCAATCCATAGAATCCCTTCAGAATCGATCAGCCCATTTTATCATGTCGAACTATTCACGTACCGCTAGTGTATCGCAGATGAAATCGTCACTTAGCCTTCCTAACCTTCAAACTCGGCGCAACATCTCTCGCCTTTTGTTTATTTCACAGTGTTCCATCACCGTTCATTAAATCAGCAACTCATTTCACAGCCAGTGTACGTATCACCCCGCATCGATCACAGCGATAAGTTAGCTGTTCTTCGTTGTCGCACTGACATGTTGCTGTACTCTTTTATGCCAAGAACCTGCTCTGAGTGGAACCACCTTCCCTTTTCTATCACCACCTTAGCCGATGCATCATCATTCAAGACTGCTGTAACAGCTCACCTTTTGAAATGACTCGAATTTTGCTGGCTTTTTTTTCTTTATCTTATTCTTGTCGTTATAGGCTTGAATGTTTTTTTTTACTGTAAGCCATGTACTCAGTAATGTCCATTGGGTTTTGAGGATATAATAATAATGTCACGCGGTTGGACGACAAGGTGAACAAGGTGACAAGGTGGTTTAGTCCTGGCTCGAAACCGTTCAGTCGGATCCTCTACTTTCTCGTCTTCTCCGTGTGCTTTCTCCCCAAAACACTAGGTGGCATTAGTCCCCCCCCCCCCCCCCCCACCCCACTTCTGAAAGCATCGACTCGATGCCACACCAGCACAAGAGCTACTGTGTGAAGTACGGCTTAAGCCGTACGACATGCACAATTTCGGGCCGAAGCTGTCGACGCGAAGACAAGGCGCCGTCCGGAAATACCTCGTACGTAACGTCACTGACACGTTTCAGAACCTTGTGCGGTCCGAAATAGCGGCTTAAAAGTTTTCTCCGACAAGCCGGGACGTCGAATAGGGGTCCACACCCAGACTTGGCCGCCGGGGCGGTAGGCAACGTCTCGACGGCGGAGGTTGTAACGTCGTGCATCGGCACCTTGTTGGGTACTGATGTTTACTTGAGCCAGTTGGCGGGCTTCTTCGGCGTACTGAGTGTAGTGCTCGGCGTCTGGAGCAATGTCATCGGTTGTGTCGCACAGAAGCATAGCTTCGAGCATGGTTTGCACGTTGCGTCCATAAACAAGACGGAAAGGTGAAAATCGCGTTGTTTCCTGTATTGCCGTATTGTAGGCAAATGTGATGTACGGAAGAATCTCGTCCCAAGTTTTATGCTGCACGTCCACATACATTGACAGCATGCCTGCAATGGTTTTGTTTAACTTCTCCGTCAGTCCATTCATTTGTGGATGGTAGGCTGTTGTTTTCCGATGACTCGTGCAGCTCAGTTTGAAAATGTCCTCCATCATACGTGCTGTGAAGGATGCGCCCCTGTCCGTGATCACACACGACGGGGCGCCATGCCGCAGGACGATATGGTGTACGAAAACTTTGCAACTTCGGAAGCCGTGCCGCGGGACAGTGCTTTTGTCTCGGCGTAACGAGTAAGGTAATCCGTTGCAACGATAATCCATTTGTTTCCAGCGGAGGACAAATGGAAAGGTCCTAGAAGGTCCATTCCCACGAGGTCGAACGGGGTCCTAGGTGGTGAAATTGGTTGGAGTAGGCCCGCAGGCTTCACAGGTGGTGTCTTGCGGCGCTGACACTCGCGGCAGCCTTTGACATAGCGGTGTACGTTAGAGGAAAGACGTGGCCAGTAGTACCTGGCGCACCCGCTCGAGAGTCCGCGAATAGCCCAAGTGTCCTGACGTGGGTTAGTCGTGGCATGCAAAGAGGATGTCGTCACGCATGTCAGTAGGCACAACAAGGAGAAAGGCTTTGTCAAAATTGAAGTTAGCTCTGTCTTACTAATGATGATGCCACAAAACTCTGGCGCGTGTACTTCAGCTTAAAGGACGCCGCCCGCACGTGGTTCCAAAATAGGGAAGACGTGTTAACATCCTGGCGTGAATTCCGACATCACCTTCTGGAGTGCTACAGGAACATCGACCGCCGCGAACGCGTTGAGAGTGAACTACAATCCCGCGTTCAGATGCCGAATCAGTCCGTCACCATGTCCGTCGAAGATATGACTCGACTTTTCAAACGAGCGGACCCTGCTATGCCAGAGGACAAAAAGTTACGCCACCTGATGCATGGTGTGAAGGAGGAACTTTTGCTGGTCTGGTGCGATGCCCTCCAAAAAGTGTGGCCGAGTTCCTCACTGAAGCTGTGACGATGGAGAAAGTTCTTCATCAGCGGTCTACCCTCTTCGACCGGCAGGTGAATGCCATGTCAGCTCCCGAATTGTTGGCCACCTTCGGGAGCAGTAGCACCGAATGGGTTCGCGAAAGGGCGACCTACGTCACGTAACGAAGAAGCAAACATAAGACCACGGGAAAACTGTGGTATAATGCACACTTTTTTACAATCATAAGTTTGAAAACGCCGCCAACCAGGTGTTTTCGTACGACTCCACGAGGTGTGTGAAATTGTTGTGCACAAGACTTCCGGTTTTCTACGGATGCAATCTCCTGGAACCTAGCCTATAACAGCTTCGCTGTAAAAGCATTCGTCCTCAATATAATCTCTTGAATTTCACCCCGCGGTATTGATCTATAAGAAGAGAAGTGTTCTGCAATGATTTATACCGGCGTATGATGAACGCAAATGTCCGAAGCACTGTCACCGGCTAACTTCCAATTCCGAAGAAAGCCCAATGCCATTGCTTACCCCCCCGTAGCAGTCAAAAGCCCTTGCATTAGCTGGAATTTAACGAAGCCCTGTAAGTACCAGACCACCAAACACAGAGCACATTAGGCGGAGTTTGAGGACAGAATAAATAGGCTGGCTCTTGGGCGTGCACTCGTGCGCGTACCAGCGATGTCTAGTGAACTAAAAGGTGGTTTAGCGCTTCTGGAAGAGGGTCAGGTGAAACTCCGCTTGTAGAAGATTGCAAGCATTCAATAAAAAAACTTCCACATGTAGAAGTGACAGAGCGTGCGTGGTCCTGAAATCTGATAATTGCTGGAGCAGTGGAGTCCGGGGAACCGATGGAACGGCTGCATCGTTTAAAGGTTGCAGTTGACAGACTGGAAGAGATTGCTTATTTCACGGAGGTAGCTTTATATTTATAAATTAGGAAAACCATACAAGCCACAGAGGTTCGACTTTGCTTGCGAGCGTTGTGATTGTGACACGCTCGAATGGGCGCCTCATCTAGACGAAGACGAGCTCCACGGCGATAGAAAACAGCTGACACATGCTTGCACATTCAACATCCAACAACGTTTCGGGCGTATTCTTGGCAATGCTGTGCCGCATAGTACACACAAGGTTCGATCAAGATCAAGTTCACCCATAGTGTGTGTCAGAGGACTTAAAATGAACATGAAAAACACGTGTCGCCTTTTTGTGGTATGATCTTAATTTGTCTGGCTGTCTTACCTGTGTTTTTAAAGTATTAAAGGGCGTCGTCATTTTGCACAGAAAGGGAACGAATTTCCTTTGTCGCTTCTGCAACTCATAAAAGTTTAGGTTATTTATCCTCCGTATGTGCGGGGGCGGGGGTAGTGGGGGGGGCAGGTGGGACATGTACGAGCAATAGTTTGAGTAGTTTCTCCGGCCCAAAATACAGAGCACATACTAGTAGGTAGGTAGGTAGGTAGTAAACTTTATTGACGTCCTGAAGTAGTCACCCCTCGTTTTCATGGAGGGAGGACCGCGGGCCGCTCCCACGTCGGGACGGGAAGGCCAAGCCTCACCACCGCATCGTGGGCCTTCTGGACTGCCTTGAGTTGATCGAACCAGTCATGACTCTTTATCAGTAAATAAAATGTGTCTTGCGGGATCCCTTGATCCGTGTGGTGCTGTAAAGAGGGGCACTCCCAGAGCATATGGTTAAAATCGCTGTATCCGCCGCAGTCGGGACACGAACGAGAGACCTCCGTGAAACGACTATAGATCGAGAGGCTGGGATACGAGTGCGTTTGTAATAACCTAAGCGTAACCGATTGAGGCCGTGATAGATTTCGGTGGGGCAACGGAAATGCCCTGCGAGCAAGTTGATAATGCTTTGTGACTTCGTTAAAGGTGGAGAGTATGTCCCTAACGCAGGGGGGGGGGGGTTCCATCTCCGCCACGATCAGACCAGACCCGTCGCGGGCCCCGCCCGGTACACCGGCCCCAGATAGCCCGGCGCGGCAAGCAAGACCTCGTGCCTGAGCATGGGCCAATTCGTTGGCGTTGACAAGCCCCCCTACTTTCGACCCTACATGGGCCGGGAACCAGCTGATGGTGTGATGAACAACTACTTTTCCTTCGAGTATCTTGGCGACTTCCTTACAGACGGCCCCAGATGCGAATGCTCTGGCTGCCGATCTCGAGTCTGTGTAGACTTCCGTTTTGCTTGGATCTAACAGCGCTAATGCTAGGGCTAGCTGTTCTGCCTTACCGGGCGACGAGGTAATGATTGATGCGGCCGAAAATACCCGGCCCTTGGTGTCAACGGAGACGGCCGCAAAACGGGAGGTGCTGCTAGCGGAACGCTCGTATTGAGCGGCATCTAAGAAACATGCGTCCGACGCGTGTACGTGTGCGTGTTTCAGGAGTGCAGAGGTCCTAGCCAATCTTCTGCTTGTATTGTGTTGTGGGTGTACGTTCCTCGGCAGTGGAGAAACCTTAATCTAAGATCTCGTGTGATTTGGCAGCTGCGTGTTGCGTTCCATCGCAAAAATGGGATTGATGTTGACGCCTTCAAGGATTTTTCGCCCCGCGATGGTGGACGAAAGTCTAGCAAGCTGCGCCGTCTGCTGCGCTTCAATGACTTCCTCTAGGGTGTTGTGAACACCTAGACTCATGAGGCTCTCGGTGTTAGTAGGCATCGGGAGGCCAAGGACCCTCTTTATACTCTTGCGAATGAGCGTGTTTAGTTTGGTTCTCTCGTGAACTTGCCATTTGCGCATAGGTGCAACGTAGTTTACATGGCTCATTAGGAACGCGTGGTAAATCCTAAGAAGGTTGTCTTCTTTGAGCCCTCCTCTATTGTTGGACACCCTGGAAATTATTCTCATTACTCCCTCCGCGTGCGAGGTTAGTCTGTTGATTGTGCGACCGTTGTGCCCGTTGGCCTCGATAATCATGCCTAAAACCCGGATAAAGTCAACTCTTGGGATCGTTTGCCCAGTTGCCGTGTGTAGTCTGATATTGATCTCGTCTAAGGGCTTCCAATTTTTCGGTTTTGGACCCCTTTTAGTTGGGCGATACAGGAGAAGTTCAGATTTGGACCTCGAGAGTTTGAGTCCCATTTTCTGTATATGACTAACAACGCAGTCGACTGACTCCTGTAGAGATCGTTCGACTTGTCCGTCCGACCCTCCAGTGCACCAGACGGTGATGTCGTCAGCGTAAATGGCGCTTCGGATGCCGCCTAGATGTTCTAGCTTGGTCGCGAGCTCGCACATGGCAATATTGAAAAGAAGAGGTGAAACAACCGACCCCTGTGGCGTGCCAACGGTACCAAGCTCGTAAAGCTCTGATTTGAGATAGCCGAGTTTGATGGTGGCCTTCCTATCTTTAAGGAAGGAGCTAACAAAGCTGTGAAACTTCTCTCCGAGGTTGAGGCGTGAGATGAAGTCCAGAGTGTGATGGTGGGTTACGTTGTCAAAGGCTTTTTCGAGGTCAAGCTCCAGAACGGCCCTGATGCCTCTAGTATCCCGTTCTAATACGGTGTGCCTAATGAGCAGCATGACGTCCTGCGTAGACAGGTGTGGTCTAAAGCCGAACATGTTATTGGGGAACAACCCCTCATCCTCGATGTGTTTAGAGATTCTGTCATTGATCACGTGCTCAACTGCCTTTCCTAGACAGGATGTGATGGATATGGGCAGTAAGTTTTCTATCCCTGGGCTGCGGCCTGGTTTCGGGTTGAGAATTACTGAGGCTATCTTCCATTTATCAAGGAAGGCCCCAGACTCCCAAATGCGGTTCACCTCCTCAGTGATAATCTTTATCGAAATATCATCGAGATTGCCAAGCATTTTGTTCGTTATTCCGTCGGGTCCTGGAGTTGACCTTCCCTTCAGGTTGAACAACGCATTTCGTACTTCTGCTTCTTGAAAGGGTTTGTCCAGCTCTGCTCCCGGTATTGCCTCATAGTTTGGATAATCTCTGGCAGGAGTAGCGGGCTCTCCAGCCAAGGGCAAATACCTCCTGGCCAACGAGTCCGCAATCTCCGTTTTGGAACCTTTATTTCTTTCTGCGTGGAGAATCTTGTCCACCGCACGACTCTGATTTGACTTGGACTTCTCCCCATGAAGTAAATGCCTGAGGAGGTTCCATTTCCCTCCAATTCTCATCTGTCCGTCCACCATGTTGCAAACCTCGTTCCAATGCTGTTTCTCTAGCGTTTGGCAGTATTCGGCAATCTCTCGGTTCAATTCCGCGATGCGTTTGCGAAGCCTCCGATTAAGTTTTTGGGTTTTCCACCTGGAAAGTAGAGACTCTTTGGCCTCGATGAGATGAGCTAACTTGCTATGAGTTTGTCTACCACAAGGTTCATTTGGATGGACTTGGTGGCCGTTTCGACGTCGCAGATGGCCTGGGATAGCCATCCGTCAAAGTCGGACAGGCCTTCGTCGCCAACTCTCTCCGATCTGATTTTACGAAACAGATCCCAATCCGTGAAAGTAAACGTATTTTGTTTTGGGGGGGGGTTGCCTTGTAATTGGATAGTCGTGCTGAGTATGCAGTGATCACTGCCCAAATCAATGCCGAGATTTACCCACGAAACTTCCCCCTCGGAGCTCACAAAAGTGAGATCCGGAGTGGAATCACGCGAGCATGAATTGCCTGTTCTGGTAGGAAAAGCAGGATCCGTGACCAACCTAAGATTGAGATCTGAAGCCGTTTGCCAGAGGTCGGCCCCCTTGGGCTCGGTACGAGGGTAACCCCACGCATGATGTGGTGTATTAAAGTCCCCGGCCACCACGATGGGTGCCCTCTCTTTCCGTGCCATGGAGACCGCTTTAGAAATAATTGTATGGAATCGGTGATGCCTACCCCTCGGCGAACTATAGATGTGGAGTAGAAAGAAACTTTCTAAGGCCACCACTTGGAATAATTTCGACAAAGGAGTGTTCTATTGTGCACCGCCCCATGTGTAGATCGTGTTCTATGAATGTGTATTTTATGGCTACCAGTGTACAGATGCCCCTGCCTTCCGCATTCTTGACAACGTGAGATGTGTACCCTGGAAGGGTGACTCTATCCGTGAGTGTCTCTTGCAATAGAATGACCTGTGGCTTATCGACCTGTGATCTGAGAAGCTGCTGAAGGACCGCCCTTTTCTGAAGGAAGCCCCTGCAGTTCCACTGCCAGATCGAGAAATTTTCAACGTTACGTTTCGCAGCCATCGCCGGAAATGGCAACTACCTTAACCTGCGATTTATTACCAGGCGTCGCCATGGAGGTCGCCTTGCTCTTAACTAACCTCCTAATCTGTGGTTTTGCATTGTCCGTCTGGATCTTTACCACGTGCTTCTTCACTTTGGCCATCCTAGTGTTAAGGGACGATACCGCTTTAGTTAATTGCTTGAGCACGTCTTTGACTTCGGCTAGACTGTCCTTGAAATGAGTGCAGAAATCAGCTTCCTCGCTCCTTGCTTGCTTGTGAAGTGCCCTCTTTTTAGTGGCTCTAGTGTCTGACTGGGCATCCATAGGAACCTCCGCGTTAGTAACCTCGTCAGCAACGACTGCTGGGGTGGAAGTGGAGAAGGCGCGGGCGGAGGGAGGGAACATGTCTCCCTCTCTTTCCTCAGTTCCGCAATTTCTGCCCTGAGTCGTTCCACCATGCTGCGCAGACTAGCATTTTCTTTTTGAACTTGTGCGACTAGCGCGTCCCTGATTTGCTCTGGGTTTGTGCTCCCCTTTCCCTGTGGCTGCTGCTGTTGTGTCTTGACTGTTGTGACTTTGGAAGCCCACGTCCCTCGGCTTTCGTTTCGCTCGGCGATGCGGATGACGGGGGCTCTGGAGTGGGATCTTCCGCCGGATCTCGAGCGTTCCCTGGATCCTGGAGCGCCCCTATAGCGGGAGCGACTCTTCTGGCGCTGCAGCGACGCTTCGCCAGTCCTCACCAGCGGTGGGAAGTCTTCAATTTCGTCATTGTCTGGTGACGTGCCGAATGTGGCGGCAGATCTTGGCATTGTCTGCCTTTCTCTTCTCCTGTGACGAACGGTGTACGGTACTTGGAAACGTTGCTGGCATTTCTTGTCCGCTGTGTGATGAGGCCCTCCGCATAGCTTGCAAACGGGCTTGCATTCGTGACCCTCCGATGGGAATGATTTACTGCAGCCTCTACATACTGCCTTCTCCGGGTTAGGGCAAACGTCGGCGCGATGGCCGACCCATCCGCAGATGTAACAGACGCCCGTTTGTCTTCTAGACAGGGTGCATCGAAACATGCTCGTGCCGCAAATGACGTAGTTGGGAACTGTGAGACCGTCGAACATTATCACGATCGTCGTGGAGTTCTTGATCCGCCTGGCCTGGAGCGCCGTGGGATTCCTTCCGTGAACGATGAGTGCCTGGAGTTTGGCGAGACTGATGTCCACGTCGACACCTCTGATCACCCCTTTGCAGGTGTCGTCTGGAGCGGCCGTGTTGGCGCTCACCTCGTAGTTGGTGATTCCGAGGAAGATGTTGCTGATTTTGGAGTAGGCAATGGCGTTTCTTTCCACCGGAGTGCTGACGACTCCGATGTTTTGTATTACATTGGGACAAACTACGTCTTCGGCGACGTCTTCTTCGCTGAGCGCTGCCGCCTTGGCCAAGGCTTGAGCGAACTTGATTTGGCTTACGTTCTTCATGACGAGCCTGTTCCTGGGCCTCACGACGACTCGGTAGGGATCCCTGGGCATCTTCTTCACCGGGCACCCTCTTCTTCACCGTTGTAGGCGATCGGCGAGGCGATGCCTTCCCATTGTCGGGTGGCGTACTCGCCTCTACGTACTCAGAAGTAGCCTTAGCCCTTGACTTGCGTCGATTGCTGGTCGTAGACCAACCGGCGGACTCAAATTCCTCGGAAGTGATGTCCTCCCCCTCCACAGAGACTTGCATTTGCATGGACATGCTGTTCGCCTTTGGCCGGGGTTTACTCGGCGGAGATGGACGGCGGCCGCCGCCGCCCCAATGCAGGTTAGCCCTTAGGCTTAACTCGCGCACGATGTGGTCCACACAGAAAAGTCTTGAAAACAGTGAAAAGTCCACCCACCGTGAAAATGCTGATATCCACGGATTCCGTGTGACTTTATGCGTCGATTGGTGTAAACATTAGCTCACAATAATGCAAAAGACAGACCGAAAACAGTCATGGAAGCGGGTGCGTAATTTCACATCCGTACTGTTGATATCTTCTTCTTCCCACTCCACATACTAGTGAAGAAATGAATTACTTTTGACAATTAGGCGTTCCCAGATATAATCCCGAAATATTTAAGGAACCTTCTGCTGAGCAACGTTTGCGACCTGCATATCTTGGTAAAGGTTTACGGGTATCTTCGGCGCTACTTTGGGTATGACGCACTTCCTGCGATTGAGTTTTACACGCAGATGTTCAGGCTCTCGTTTACGCGGCGGTGGCTACGTATAGTAATTAACGGTTTTTGTCAAGAGAGAACTCTGAAGACGGTGCTGCAGTAGCGGATCTTTATAGTTGACATTGTTGTGAAATCGTATACCTAGAGAATGACTTTCAGTGAAATGGTTTCAATTAGCTTTGAAAGAATAATATGCTGGCACACGTTTGATGAAACATTTCTACCTCCACAAACCTACAGATTTTTTTATTGCGTCACTTAATTTCTCTTGGCAAGAGCGGTAGGTGCACGACTGCACCGGAGAAAGAACTCGTAAAGGCGTGCGCAGCAAATGAGACAGACGCGTCTTGTCACCAAGGAGGCTGGGCTTATTCTTATTCGATGAAGGAATGAAGTAGGAATGCAGAGCACCGGAATGTGCGAGAGCTAGAGAGAAGTGGCAAGAGAGAAGCAGAGAGGAGAGCAGAATGCTGTGCGTCGTTTGTGTGAAATGAAAGCAAACGAAAACGTTGCAAGAAAAAATTTTACTGGGAAAATAAGGACGCCCCCCTTGCTTTTAAGGAAATTGACAAACACTTCTATAAAAATGCTGCTCGTTTGGCTTCTCGTCGCTTTCGCATTCATTCGCGTTGTTGAGCGTGCCGGCGCTCCTTGGAGCCGCACTCTTCACCCTCGGAGCGAGCGACAGGGGTCTTACCCATACCGAGTCTAAAGGCCAACTGATGACGTCGCTAAGGAAATGGCTATGTCAAGAGACAATGAGACAGAGGCATTGGTTGGTAGACTATTACGTTTCATCGCAGGCCTTTCGACACGCATCGTCATAGACTAGCGTTTGGGCAACAGAGTTCATCACTCCGGCGCATTGTCTTTCTCTCTTTGGGTCCCAGGTGTTTCAAAGGTAGTTCAAGGGCGCGTTACAGGTCTCCGAGTCCACAGGGCTATGTACAATTGAGCTTGGGCCCTTTCTGCAAAATCACCGGGTTCGGCCTACTTTGTTGTTCTACGCGTTTTGTCCGCGGACGCTATCCGCCAGAACCTAACCATAAATATGTTCGCTGTAATAAGAATGTTATTCAAACGTATAGCTTCACTGGCTTTACTCAACAATAAAACAATAACAAAGCATAGACGTTTCGCCACCTATGCGGGTGGCATCGTCAGTACACAAATGGCGTCCCATGAAAGAGTACATGAACTTATATCTTGCCGTAAACATCCGGCAAAGGACCACGATTACTGTTGCATGCATTTTGATTATGACGGATGAACCATGATTCGGTGAATTTCCTTGGGCCCCATCGTTGTTCCCGTGCCAGCGTCGTCACATTATCGAAATCGAACACGTGCCCTTTCGTCAGGCAGTGGTCGACTAATTCCGTCTTGGCACGTGTTGAATGTGTGGCTTTGGTGACGTCCCTGGCGTGTTCCTTGATGCGAGTACGACGTCGTCGCCCGGTCTCACCGATGTAGCAGGCATCACAGACCGTACAGTTAACTTTGTACACAACTCCGCTTTGTTCGTCGGAGGGGGTGCGGTCCTTTGGTTTTGGGAACACGTTAGCCAGTGTGCGCATGGGTTTAAACACAGTCCTAACGCCCAAAGGTCGCAAGGCCCTACGGACAGCTTCTGACACGCCGCAGACATACGGGATGCACACAACAGAATTGTCATTATTAGCCCTGCTCTGGCGAGGTCTTTGCATGCGGCGCCGCGTGTCATCGACAAACCGCTGAGGGTAGCTCCGTTTATTCAGGACAGTGGAAACATTAGTTTCTTCATGCTTCCTCAGGGTCTGTGTCGACGACAGCGCGTCGCAACGTGACAGAAGTGTACGGGCAACAGCATATTTGTGCTCCGCAGGGTGGTGCGAGTCAAAACTCAGCACATTGCCACTGTCGCAAGGTTTGCGGTATACGGATGGCGCCAATGAACCGCCCTCGTTCCGACGTACCAGCACATCTAGAAACGCCAAAGTGTCACCATCTTCCATTTCACAAGTGAATTGAATGGCAGGATGAACACAATTGAGTGCATCATGCATAGCCTGCAGATTGTGCTTTTCTACAATGACGAAAGTGTCTTCTACATAACGGCAATACATTTTCACAGGGAAGGGCAAGGTGGACAGACATATAGTTTCCACGTGTTCCATCAAAAGATCTGCCGATGCTTTGTTATTGTTTTATTGTTGAGTAAAGCCAGTGAAGCTATACGTTTGAATATGAATTCGCCTAGCTTCTGGAACATTTTTTCACGTATCCGATATCGTTACGGATGTGCTCTACTTGGCCCCATGAGAGAATACATCGGCTAAGCGACGAAAATTGTCCGTCAGGACTGCCACCTGCGTTTCAACTACAAGTGCCTCAATAGCAACGTGGTTCCCAAAAGCCTGCACTGCCGACCACTGGTGGACACACCCTACGGACGCAAGCTCGCAAGAGACTTCAGCAGGGGGTCCTTAAAGGCCCGAATTCAGGAGAACAAGCAGCTAATCATCTAGGCAAGACGTAAAGTTTATGCATCCGAGGCATATCTCCGCATGAAACTACGCGCTGCCGACTTCATTGAGGTTCTCGAAGCAAGAGCAAGGGCGGAAACTCTTGAACGAGAGAAATGCACGCATGCCCATGACAAGAAACTGTCCTTTTTGCTACCCAGTCTTCCGCAACGACACACTGAGGCCACCAGCATACAGAACCTGTCTCGGAAACAGCTGTCTCGGGACTATGTGAGTGTTCTTTCAAGAGGGATGAACTTTGCTCTAGCACCGCGGGTGATTCCAAAACGTGACATTATTGTAGAAACAGAGTAATGCTTCCGTCACATGAAAGATACTGCGGCTGTAGCCCTTGCTCGTAGCCGCATTGTGAACATATTGGCTAATTCCAGAACGCCTCGTTCGAATGTTGCTAGTAGTGAACGTGCTGCACTTGAGGATCTGAGGTCCGACCCTTCTGTCGTGGTCCTGGAAGCCGATAAGGGTAAAGGCATTGTTGTTATGGACCGAAAGGACTATGAAGGAAAAAATGCAAGAAATTTTGGATGATCCTTTGCACTTTGAAAAGATGCAGCACGATCCTAATTTAAGTACTGAAAGACAATTGGTGGACTACTTGCGCAGGCTAAAATTGAAAGGAATGGTCGACCAGTCGTTATACCGCCGTCACTTCTCGTCTGACGGGGCAACGCCGAGAGCGTACGGACTGCCAAAAGTTCACAAAGATGGCTGCCCCCTCAGACCTATTGTATCTTTTGTTGGATCTCCGACACACAACTTGTCAAAGTTCTTAGTTGAAATTTTAAATCCTCTTGCGGAGGGAAACACGTTCACGGTTAAGAATTCCAAAGAATTTCTTACCGCGATACGTCAGCAGCAGCTGGGTAAGACAGCCAGACAAATTAAGATCATACCACAAAAAGGCGACACGTGTTTTTCATGTTCATTTAAAGTCCTCTGACACACACTATGGGTGAACTTGATCTTGATCGAACCTTGTGTGTACTATGCGGCACAGCATTGCCAAGAATACGCCCGAAACGTTGTTGGATGTTGAATGTGCAAGCATGTGTCAGCTGTTTTCTATCGCCGTGGAGCTCGTCTTCGTCTAGATGAGGCGCCCATTCGAGCGTGTCACAATCACAACGCTCGCAAGCAAAGTCGAACCTCTGTGGCTTGTATGGTTTTCCTAATTTATAAATATAAAGCTACCTCCGTGAAATAAGCAATCTCTTCCAGTCTGTCAACTGCAACCTTTAAACGATGCAGCCGTTCCATCGGTTCCCCGGACTCCACTGCTCCAGCAATTGTCAGATTTCAGGACCACGCACGCTCTGTCACTTCTACATGTGGAAGTTTTTTATTGAATGCTTGCAATCTTCTACAAGCGGAGTTTCACCTGACCCTCTTCCAGAAGCGCTAAACCACCTTTTAGTTCACTAGACATCGCTGGTACGCGCACTAGTGCACGCCCAAGAGCCAGCCTATTTATTCTGTCCTCAAACTCCGCCTAATGTGCTCTGTGTTTGGTGGTCTGGTACTTACAGGGCTTCGTTAAATTCCAGCTAATGCAAGGGCTTTTGACTGCTACGTGGGGGTAAGCAATGGCATTGGGCTTTCTTCGGAATTGGAAGTTAGCCGGTGACAGTGCTTCGGACTTTTGCGTTCATCATACGCCGGTATAAATCATTGCAGAACACTTCTCTTCTTATAGATCAATACCGCGGGGTGAAATTCAAGAGATTATATTGGGGACGAATGCTTTTACAGCGAAGCTGTTATAGGCTAGGTTCCAGGAGATTGCGTCCGTAGAAAACCGGAAGTCTTGTGCACAACAATTTCACACACCTCGTGGAGTCGTACGAAAACACCTGGTTGGCGGCGTTTTCAAACTTATGATTGTAAAAAAGTGTGCATTATACCACATTTTTCCCGTGGTCTTATGTTTGCTTCTTCGTTACGTGACGTAGGTCGCTCTGGTGACCAATTGAGCGCGTTAGCGCTTGTGTGCACGCCGGGATGGGCGTAGCCGTGCTTAATAAAACGCTTTGACGGTACGGTGATCGCAACTGTGTACGTTCCCCCTACAACGCCTACGAAAGACATCGAAACGTTCCTGATAGACATGATCGATTGGGTAATGCCCAACGGCCATACGCCCATTCTCATCGTGGGGAGAATATTCACTGCAGCAGACCCACCATATTCACAGCTTCGCTGGTTTTCATCTTCCCAGTGGTGGAATGGCCCCGCATTTTTGTAACGCACATATTAATGAACGTGTGCGACTTAGTGGTGATGCATAATTTTTCCTTTACGCACATATTTTTTCTGCAGTGCTTCGGGCTCTTGCGTTCATCATACGCCGGTATAAAACATTGCACAATGCTTCTCTTCTTGCAGATCAATGACGCGGAGTAGAATACAGGACAGTATTTGAGACGAATGCTTTTCAACGCACATAGTAATCACTGTGTGGCCCTCAGCACTGATACACCATTTGGCCATTATGCTTGCAGCAGAAGCATGGGTTGATTCTGGTGCCGGTACAAACAAAAAACGCTGAAAGGTTAAACAGTATTGTCGAGTGTTTTCTTTCAGCCTAATACAAATGCTTTTAAAACTAACACGAAGACAACTAAGGTGGTGTCATTTAGTTCGGTAAACCTAGACAAATAACACACGGACCTATATTATTCTGCGGTGTGCTCGGTCACATACTATAACAGCATCACATTCGTGGTGGCAAGTTTTCTAACATAGGGAAAGGGGACATGCATGTTTATTCGATTGTGAAACTTATTTCAAGTCTAAACGACGCAATTTCATCCGGCGGAAATTTACCTTAAAAGAAAGCGAAATTGCGAATGTTATATTTTATTTTTTTCCCGACACGTAGGTAAACGTGAACTACCTTGAGGCACACCCATCTTACAAAACGTAGACTCAAATTTTCTTGTATGGTTTATGATTGGGACGAATGCTATTAAATGCATATGCAAATGACTGTGTGCGACTTAGTCCTGATGCCTCAGTTTGCCTGTATGCTGGAAGCACAAGCATATGTTGTTTCTGGCCATATTCTTCAGTGTGTGGCCACTGTACCAAGTTCCTGCACTGAGGACCCGTTCTTCTCACATTAGAATGTAATATGTGTCAACGAAATATGTCACGTTTTATACTTTGGCTTTTATTTTTAATATAAGCGGGCAAATGAAGCCCTGCCTTGAGAAAGATTCTAATCTACGCTTCACCATACCAATTTACGCACACTCGTTGCGGACATGCGGTTGATTCTCCACCGACACACGAAATATGCTCTGCACTAACTTTATTTTTATTAGCTACTCTAGTGAACAAGCTTGAAAGACATAATTTTATCCCTTACTCTGATAAATATATCCCATAAACATTCAAATTTCCTCGTAATTTTTTACCTATACGCTTCGCTACTTTTATTGTCAACTCTTTTCAGGTATTTCTTTTTCTTGGTCTTGGTCGCATTGTTTGCGTCTCGGCTGAGCTTGCACTTGCATTTCTGTCATCACTATATTGCTTTTTGGTCATTTGGTTTTTTGGGGTTTTTATGACGTAGCTGTTAATGAAAGTTCTGTTTTAGGACACCAAGCCTCTTTCACGAGGCTTAGCGGTATGAGCGAGCTCGTAACACGTTCACTTATGTAGCGCACCCCCAGGGGCTTTCGTGTAGTCTGTGACTGCTTTGACCATGTATAACGCCCACCCTTCGAAGCTGGAAAATGAAGACATGACTTGAGAAGAACTTTCATTGTTTTCTTTCCTTGAAATTCAAAGGCATTTGATTTTTTTATTCTTAAGCGGGAACATGCCGCTAACATGATTATTTCTTGTAAAAGCAACGTCCTCATACTAACCGAAACGTGGCTTACCAATGACGTCAATAACATGGAAAAATCCTTGCTAAATAAATTGGCTGCCAACTTTCAAAAACAAGCGTAAATGTACTTTAGGGGACGCTGTTTCGGTAGCTGTAGAACCCCATCGATCATTCTCGACTGCGAACTTCGCGTTCGGTGTAGCGATATTTTTCCCTCGAACCTCTGCACAATCCTTAATACTGGCACTTCGCTTCGGAGCTCGTCGCTATCGTGATGCTTCGAGTCTCGCTCGCTTTCTTTTATGGGCACAGGTTCGCCGAATGAAAATATAGTTTCATGATCAACAGTTTTGCTATCACATCCGATGGGGCTAGCAATGTCTAGCATTGCAAGCGCCATTTAAATTTATCGGCAATCATATGGTGGACCTCCTGACAGTGCCTTTGACCCGTCAGCGAAATACACTTACACGAATGATTGTAATGAAAGCCAGCGAATGTTCACATTCCTTTAAAACGTGGCCAAAGTTGTAATGTATTTGTTTATAGCGCGGTATATCATTGCACATTAAAACTAGTGACCGCGTATTGCCACGACAAAAAAGGTGCATATGATGCACGTATACGTATATCAAGCAGATAGAAAAATACGCGTTCAATGGTAAAAAACTTGTGTCTATATCAAAGAAGTGCTAAACTGCACTAAGCAATGAATATTTGAGTAGCAACTCTAGTACCTCCCCTAAAGGCCGCTTAAAAGCGTTTGCAGCAGAGCGACAGAGAGAGAGAAATGTATTATAGAAGAAAAATTCGGAGGGCAAACTGGTGGGCAAAGATGCATGCCTGCCAGGCTCATGTGAATAGGCATAGCTGCAGAGATACAGAGAGCGAAGTCATAAGGAAAAGGCAGGGAGGTTAGCCAGGCTGAGCCCGGTAGGCTACCCTGCACTGGGGAATTGGGAAAGGGGGTGAAAAGAGGAGAAGAAAGAGAGAAGTTCACACAGACGCTGGCTGTGGGGAGGGAGTAGATATCTTCATCCCTTTGGTGCCTGTAGTTCCAGCCAAATTTAAGCGCTGAAATCTGTGTCGCCTGTTATAGCTTGTTTCATTAGAAACAAGCTATAACAGGCTGGTGGCATGTAAATGTTGATTGAAAAAAATAGTGAGAAACATTGAGCGTTACCGAGTAATCAAATTACCAAAAAACAATTCATCACAAGTAAATGCATATAATTCAGCACGCGCGACCCTGAACATATTGGAAGAAGTCTGTACCGTAGTAGTTGCCGTACACGCCGGTCACAGTGGCTTAGACATCCCCACAATAATCAACATCGTCATCATCTTCGCCATCAGCCTATTTTTAATTGCTTGTCAGAAAGCAAGCATCTTGCAGCAACCTCCAATTACCGCTGTCTTGCACAAGCTGATTCCAACTCGCGCCTGCAAATTTCTTAATTTCATACCCGCACCTAAGTTTGTGCCCCCTCCATTCCCTCGGCACCATTTCTGTAACTGTAATGGTCCACCGGTTATCCGCCCTCCGCATTTCATTGCTTGACCAGCACCATTTTTACTTCCTAATGGGAACTACAATACTGGTTATGTCCGTTCTTTCTTTGATCGATACTGCTCTCTTGCTGTCTTTTAACGTTACGTCTAACATTTTTGTTACATCGCTCTTTGCGCAGTACGTAACCTGTTCGCGAACTTGTTTTTGCCGTCAGAACTTCTGCTCCATATGTTGGCGCTGACTGAATGAAATAATTATACACTTTAGTTTTCAATGACAGTGGTAAACTGCCAGTCAGGATTTTGTAATGCCTGAGGTATGCATTTCAAGCACATTTCATTTCGATAGCCATAATATTGGCACCCGAGGCGCATTTCTGCCGTCGGCGACACCGCTGCAGTCGCCATGAGGTGCGGTATAATTTCTAAGGGCGATAAAATCGTCTCCTCGCGCCCTATGTTGTATGTGCGAGTGAAAGCATGCGAGGGTGAGCCTGCGAACTCCGCTTAATCTCGCGCACGCAAGCGTTTGAAAGAAGGGATGGAGCGCGCCGTATTCTGTTGCGCGCAAAGTTCCTGGGCGGAGGGTGGTTTAGGGTAGGGACGGCAGGACGCGTTCTACCCTGGGCGGCCCCGAGCGGCTGCGTGCCCACCCGGGCGGCTGTATCTTGAAAGCCATCTGCGACGGGTAAAGTGTCCGCCGGCGCGGTGTTGATGCGAGCGGCAGCAGGAAGGTCATTTCGCTCGCTGCTGCTGCCGTGATTCGTTACTGCAGTGTTTCGACAGGGAGTTTCCACGATCATCGAGTGAGATGTGTTCATGTTTCCGCGTGCGCGCGTGACACCATGCTTGTTAACTTAGTATTCGCATGTTTACAAATTCATACAGCCGACAAATCTACTACCCTTACTTGTATAGCTGTCCACTCATTCTAGGACAATCGACGCTTTGCCTTTCGGTCGAAACTGCGACTTTCTCATTGTTCTGTAAATTTACCTCTCATGATCAGGGTCCGCTATGAGTAATTGACCTAGATAGACGTACTACTGAACAGGCTGTAGAGGCTAACTAACGATTCCTGAATTTTCGTTGCCTTGCGAGGCTATTGAACAGCCCCGATGTCTTCTGCATATTCAAACGAAGCTCGTTATAACACACATTTTGGTGCCGTCCATATATGGAAAACATTGTTGTCATCATCAGCAGTGGCTCTAACGTCGTCGTCGTCCTCCGCAGATGGCTCGTTGGCGCACTTCTGTTTGCGCTTGTGCTCGTGCTCAGCACGCGCTATTGCCACTTCTCCCGCGTTCATCGTCGTCGTCTGCTTCCACAGTTGGCTGCGTTGCGGCTTATGATTCCAGCGTAGAATTTCACTTTTCTTCTGTCGTCGACTAGTGCGGACACGTTGACATTGAATCTGGCTTTCATCAATGTTGTCTAGTGGTTCTCCATGCGGAAGCGGGTGATTTATGATTTAATCGACGCGGCAACTCAGAGGACTCTCCCGATACCAGATTTTTATCGGTTAAAGGACTTTTAGCCGTTCTGTGAGTGCTTGAACCACGTAGATTAGACGCGAGTAGGCTTAGGTCTGCCGAACTCCCAGGAACCCAGGATGGATGTGAAAGAAGACATTTCTCAAGAAGAGGCATGCTACCCCGGATGGAAGATGGCGTACGATCGCCGGCCCGGCAGGCGCAGCAAAGATTATTCTTCGACTCGAGACGGTGGAAATACACGTGCCAAACGGAGGGACGGCGGCCGCACCGCCTTACCACGCAACGCGATACGACGTCTCACCGCTGCTTCGAGGCTCCCTCGACTGCCGAGCGACACTTTTCGCATCATTGTCCGACCGAGGAAAGTCCTGAATGTAAACAAGATCAGTAGAATACGCTTTGAGCAAGCCTTGCCCATGGCGGCAGCCTTGGCTCCGGCCGAAATTGAAGAGGACACGATGTGTCCCAATGGAGTTCAGAACATTTTTGTGGTGTGCACCCAGCACGAGAAAAATGCTGACGCGTACGCTAGAGTGCAGCAAATTAGGCTCGGTGAAGGCACGTTTGGGTTGGCGGCATACCCGGCCCCACCCGAAAATACTTGTAAGGGAGTCATAAGAGGAGTCGACGTGGAAGTCAGTGAGGCTCAACTCACAGCGAGAATTGTAAATCATCTGAATCCGGGTGCTTTGGGGGCCAGGCAGATCAAGAACACCATGGCCGTGGTGGTGCTTTTCGAGGGCATTAACGTACCCAACTACGTGGCATGCGGCGCCAGCATTTTTCGCTGCATGCTCTACCGACGCCACACGGAAGTCTGCTACGAGTGTGGGAGACTGGGACACTGGGCTGACGTCTGTCCGAACCCTGGAAGCAAGTGGTGTCGCTCCTGCGGCAAGCGATCGCCGGCGGAAGATCACCGGTGCTATCCGAAGTGCACGTTGTGCGGTGGCCCGCACAGCACGGCGGCCAAGGAGTGCAAGGACAAATTTCATGTTCCCTATATCTTCAGAAGACGACGTTGGCAGCGGCGCCGACGCGCCGAGCAGCTGCAGCTGCGGACCGATGTCAACACGGCGCTCGCGTACGCCAGCTGTGCGGGAGCGCAGCACCGAGAGAAACCGCTCTCGCACGCCAGCGGCGCGGAAGCGCGGCCCAACCAGGAACCGCTTTCCATCCAGAGGGCGCTCGATATCCAGCGTGATGATACAGGAGGAGCCTACCTGGGCGGATCCTGTCAAAGGAAAGACGAAGAGCAGCAGAGACCCACGGGGTAACGCGGTCGACTTCGCTAGAGCATGGTAGTAGGTCTCACGTGGAGGCATTGCTTAAGGAAGTGAAGTAGCTTAGAGAGGAGGTACGCCGACTCAAAGCCGCCAAGGCAAACCCCCAGCTCGGTGAAATAGAGGCGAGCAACCAGACACCAGAGGTAGTCGAACAGACAACCCGCGTAGGACTCAGTAAAGCAAAGCGTAAGGTCCCCCTTTCTGAGGCGGAGGAAGAGAGCGACTCGGAAACGCGTGAGGGAGAGGCTCAGCAAAGAAAGATGTTGGAGGAACTACTCACGATATGTAATGAAAATCTGTAAAGCGTAAAGCTTTTGGTGCAAAGAGTAACGGTACTAGATGAAAAGGCAGCGATTAGGGCCAATGCCAAAGCCCGAGCGCAAAGCAACCCTTACAAAAAAAATTGTTGAAAAGTTGTTGAAAAGTCATTGGTCAATGTCAACAAATAGCATTGAAAGCACATTGAGGCTTTGTTGAAACATTAATATAGGAAATTGTTGACAGGTGTTGAAAATTGGCCCGCGACATTTTGTTGAAACATCATTGGGTCGTTTCAATTTGAGAAGTCATTGATGGATTGTTGAAACCATGTTGAATTCCAATATTGAAAGCCCATTGAAGAACTGTTGAAGATGTGTTGAATGTCAATATTGAAAACCTGTTGAGACATTGCTGAAATATGTTGAATGCCAATATTGAAACCCCATTGACATAATGTTGGAACTATGTTGAATGTCAATATTGAAACCCCATTGAAATATTATTGGAGCAGTATTGAACATCAGTATTGAAACCCTATTGAAGTATTATTGGATGAGCGTTAAACGTCAATATTGCTTGATGGAGGCAAAAGGTGCTACATATCAGAAACAGGACACAAGAGGAAGAACACAGACAACACACACGTTAAGCACCAAACGTGTGTGTTGTCTGTGTTCTTCCTCTTGTGTCCTGTTTCTGATGCACTACACCTTTTGCCTCCATTACGTTATACCAACTAGCCCAACGTGCAATGTTAGTCAATAGTGCAACACCATTTAAATATTATTGGAGCAGTGTTGAACGTCACTATTGAAATCACTTGAGAGCCCACTGAAATATGCTGCTTGGTGAGTAGTGTTGAAAACTGCACTAGACTTCTTTAAATACCACTGAGCTAAGTTGAGTTTCATAGCATAAACATTGATGCCATATTGATGTGGTCCTTGCATACTAGAGGACAGGGGCAAACTTAAATGCAGGCACTTCTGTATTGCAGACCTGGGTCACCCAGGGAAAAAAACACACTTTTAGATATAGCCTGTAATAAAACATATTATAGAGCTGCTAGCAGAACTATTATGCCAGTTTTTGAATTGGCTTAACACACAAAATCAATACTCCTTCACGAAATCAACAGCTCAAAATTGATGTGGAGAAAAAGCATTTTTTTCCTAGATGAATTGTTTATTGAAGCCAAACATTTGTTAACTGTACAGCCATGTGTGCCTTGAGATAAAAAAATTCCTAACGCAATCTACAAACCACCAGCAGCTTGATACAATAATGAAATTGAATACTGAGAGATGTAAATTTTGCGTGGCTCTCAAAATTGAAATAAATAGAAAATAAATAATATACAAGCATTACAGTAAATAACATTCAAAATGTACTTGCTTTCTCTATTTGGTACCAGCAACTTAATAATCATGGCACAATTTGAATGAGCCCACTGAGACTCTTATTTATTGGTTAAATGGTGTGCGCCCATTTTACTAAACATTATCTTCCTCTGAAACGACATCGTAATTACAATAAGTTGTGCCATGGCAGCAGTTTATTGTGCTGCATTGCTTGTTGCACGATCCAGTTGCGTTTTCTGCCATGATTACTAGGTTCCTGGGCAGGTCATTACATACCAAGCGATTTATTCAATTTGACTAAAGATGTTTACGTGATAGACAGTGGCCATTAGTTACCTGCTGGAAGACTTAAACGGAACTGGCATGAGAAAATTTTTTTTAATTTTTGAGTGCCGCAAAACAAGTTAGAATGAAAGAATTTGCAAGAAATCAGATTTCATGCGTACATGAAAGAAAGCACATCGCTGCCTTGCCCGAGAACTGTTGTTGCACTCTGAATTTAAGCAAACTTTACCTCTTAATTCTTACTCTTTCGAAATAGAAAAATAAACCATTACTACAAACATATGTTAATATGTAGTTTTTCTTTAAGCAGAACCACTCTGACAATAGCACAGATTCCACTTTCCGGTGTATTTATGAAACCTAATTTTCTGTAAAATTTCTCACTGTGCCTACTTTTACTTTATCAAACAAACTTGAAATGGTGTGCCGTCATGGAACAGTCTTGGCACGAAATGACCCGAGATACCTATGAAATAAAATAGTCAAGAAACACTATCTTTTGTGGAAATATATTAAAAATTTACGTAAAAATGTACTAAAATACAAAGCACAACACTTGTGCAATTAATTATTAATCACAACACAGTACTTGTGTCTCAACCATCCAACCTGGGCTTTTCAGGTGACTGGAAACATCATAATAATAAAAAAATGTTGAGGGCTGCAAGTGCACAACACTTGAACTGTCCACAGACTTGAGCTCTTCTGGACACTTCAGGTCCCTTGCGAGAAGTGAGGCCAGAGTGTTCTTAATGTAGGCCATGTTTGTCCCAGGAAACTTGTGACAGGTAAAGCCTGTAAAAAAAGGAAAAAGAGCATGAGGTTTAAGATCAATGTTCCACATGCAAAAGTGCGACATACAGTATGCCCTGTTATAATGAAACTGTTTCATTTGTTTTGTTTATTCAAAGTTTTCACGAGTTCAATTCTAGAGAATGACCAGCTTTCAAAGTGGAGTGGCACCGGAGGACTCCACTTAGTACAATATGCAGAAGGCAAACAGGAAAAGCCCACTGTGGCAGAATAACTTCATGAATATCCTTGGTGTGAAAAATGTGAACGTTGCTTGCTTAGGAACAAAATGGTGGAAATAAGACTTCATACTGTTAGTGAAAAAACTTAAAGGTAGACTACTGGCAACTAAAATTAGTTCTCTCAACAATCATAATCAAAATGTGCAGCACTTTATTGCACTTTTCCTTGCAGGAGTTGCTCCAAATACGGTTATGCGGCCAGAATTGAGTATGGTATATCTGAATTTGTTTTAAGAGCTCATATTCTACTGGAGTGCACTTCTTGCATTATGATGGCCATTCTTATGCCTCTCTACTTAAAAGAAAATACTGCTTATAACGAGGATTTACTGCAGTTGCACGCCAACCTGGTTACACTAACACAAATAAATGCGAAGAAGAAATACGAAATGCTCAGTCTTACAAGAGAAATATGCAAGTGGACTGGCTCTGCTAATCCTTTCAGGGTCAGTGCCATGCATGTAGAGTGGCGGAAACAAATCGTGTGGTCACAACCATAAATATGTGGCGGCGAAAGAACATATAAATAAGCATACCTTTTAAGAATGAAGTGTCCCCAAGCATCACATTACAGATTCTGTAACCTTCTGCGACTTCTACAAAAATCCTGATTGTGCTGTTGCCCCTTGGCTTCTTCCAAAACTGATCTTTCTCTTTACTCTATGGTGCCCATCACTGCAGTAGTTTGGGAGTATTCACCTAGTTTAATGTCTTGTGAGTGTCATTACATTTAAAAAATGTGATTATGCTAGTTTGCCGTGCATGCTACAATAAACATGGTGTAAAACAGCGGACACTAAGAAACCTTTGTCACTTTGTGACCTAAAAAATTATTTACCCATTTTTTTTCTCGAAAGGTCACTCTGAAGAACAATCCAGAATAAAAATATAAAGCTTAAATTGGGGGACGTATTTCCAGAAAATATGTGATCCTCAAAGGGTTAAACATGAACACCCACAAAGCTCGTTCAATCTTTGATAAATCTAAACCCATAGTACTTGAGCACTGGTTTATAATAACGCTGAAAACAGGCAAGCACGTCCTTGAAGTAAGAAAGCAGGAGACATTTCTAACAATTTCAGAGTGGGAGCTGTGGACATGCCTCATGTTCTGTAAGAAGCTTTATATAGTAGCTGCCAAGGGCCTGTTGAGTACTGATCATTTTATGGGAACGTGAGGAAAAGTCAAATGAATACCTTTGTTTTTTCCACATCCTAGAATACAATGTGATAAATTGGATCTTAATAGGGTGAGTGCCTAGAATGAATGGACATTGCTAAACATAGCAATGTTAACAACGAAGTTTGCAATTGTTCCAATTGTTGCTTTGATCGAAACAACCAATTATGCCCCGTAACTTAAGCTCCCTCTTCTGAAAGGCTACTCTCTGCCACCACATGGACCTCCTTCAAGACAGGAGCAACTTTAATTCAATGTGGTCTGTTGAAATAGGTGAAACCACTATGTTTTGCGTTACAGAATCTGGATTCAATGTGGTCTGTTGAAATAGGTGAAACCACTATGTTTTGCGTTACAGAATCTGGAGGGCCATTTTGATTGCTGAAATTTGGTGGAAGTGCTGTCCCTCGTGTTGAGCAGTAACTGCACTTGAGCATAGCTTCTCCACAATTCCTATATTATAACAACACTTTCAGGCTACTTAAGCACACCCGCTATACCACCAGATTGGAAGCATGCTTCACAGATTGGTACTACGGATTGGTAGTTGCTTCATTGCAACTATTCATTGCAATGACAGTCAAGTAGTGCAACTAATGTGCAAATACACCTAACTTTGTCAGTTGGAGCCACCAATCACTTCTAGCAGTTAAGGCTGCTTTTAAAATGTAGCACTTCAGTATGGAGGCGTTAGAGACTTGAGATCAAATGAACATTCATTCCAAACAGTAGGCTATTGTAGCACGTAGTTGCAGACACAGTCTACTTGAAGGTCATTTGTTGTGCTAACAGCAAGCTGGTAATTCCAAGTACAAAATGTGAATGCAAAAATGCAATGGGAAAAAGGATGTACGGTACTTGCCTATAACAGCGTTGACCCTGATAAGGCCAAGAGCCTCTTTTTGCCTATTGGTGGTGTTGTTTCCGAGAAGTGAGTGGCCAATGAGGTTCTTCTCTGTGAACACATGGTGAATCAAGGCCCTTGCAAACTTGCCTGGTCCACCATGGCAAGCTGTGCCAGGATCATCTGAATGAGCACTTCTCCAACCTATGTGAAACCGTACGTTTAAGTAAATATTAGTGAGGTAGTTTAAGGATTTTAAGCACATTTACACAACAGCCACACTCCAAATAAATCACAGAAATACTGCCTGCTCCAGACCTAAAATGTCAACTAATGTCACTAATAAAAACAACTAAAACTAATGCCATAGCTTGTTATGCTGTTAGGATGCCACATGCTTCAGAAAAATAAGGATTCATCCAGTACAAAATAAAATAGTAAGTAAACCAAAGCATCGAAAACTTTAATGCATGTAGCATTTTTAGGATACTTCACATACTTTCGGGTGTCTGTCTCTAACTATTTTCCAGCCAATTTGGGTCACTTGGTGGTCAATAGCCTAATGGGTAGGGCTGCTATGTTGAGGGAAGTGGGTTAATAACCATCTGATGAACCTGCTTGGATCTCTGGATATGTGACTCAGAGTATGTGCCACTCTTCAATGAACCTCTTTCACGCCATCTTGGGCAACTGCTGCTTGTGTTGGCAAGCAGCAGTAGCAGCTCAAACAGGAAGATAACTGTCGACGTTAATGCGATTACCACTACACATCAGATTCGCTTGCTCTGTCCCAGACCTACTCAGCTGAATGTGCACATAAGACACAAAGGCAGGGTGCGCCAACTGCCCACCTCATCAAATAAATGAATCGACTCGCAAATCAAAGGCTATGCAAAATCGCAAAGGAGACACTTAATGCTACCATTTTTACTAAATCTTAAGGAGAATACCTCCCGGCAATACATTCTCCTGGCAACAGTGCATTTGATCATGGTGACGCTAGACGATGAATGGCCAAAGAATTCACCTTTCGCATTCCGGCTGTGGCGTCTCCAGGTTCATTTTGATTCTGAAAACAGATGTCAGTATTAAAATGTGACGCCACGGTAACTCAAAAGCAACAATCAAAACATCTACATGGACGATTAGGCCGACATAAATGGATGGATATAAATGACTGATTGAAAAGATTAAAGCATAGCGGCTCTTTCCAATGGCAGTGTGAGGTGGGCAAATAATTTATTTTGAATTTCTCTCCTAAATTTTAAAATTATTTTTGCTCATCTACTGAACTGTTGCGGCCACATCTTAAAGGTAGCTCGTTCATATAAAACCAGTGTTGCATTTTTTTACTCCCCGTCTAACTACTGCTATACTGCAGTTTGCTTACTCTCTAAGTATTCCACAGAACTGCTCCACCAACAAACCATTGCTCCAAGCTTATGTCAAAGCGTCATTTAGTTCACAAGGATACGCTCCCCTTTCACTCTCTCTCCTCTTTAGTGTGTGAATTCAAAGCAAAAATAACTTATTGACAGAGCTGTCTACTTCTATCTCATAAAAAGCCTTGCTAATTTTTGACATTTGTCGATAACGCCTACATGTCACTGGAAGCACAGTGGGACGACACGGCAAATATGCCCAAGCATCTCGTTCCTTTACTGATTTTCGAACTTAGTTAAATCAATCAGTTACTGACGGGCCAAAGGCTGAAACTTCCCACGATGACATTATTTTGAATGTTTCATCCCACTAAAGCAGAACATAGAATCCCACAGAATCTGCCTTTTCCGTGAATATAGAGTGCCTACGCGAAGGCGTTAGCGCGAAGTACTCGATGGCGTCGAAGGGAGATAATGGTTAAATAAAAAAAAAGTTCACCTCGCGCGTACCGGCGGAAAACAAACCACACATAACCTGATGATTTCACAGCATTCGCTGGCATCAGCCCTTTTTTATCTCACCTATCACATGAATCACATATACGCCCTTGCAATTCTTTATTATTATCGCGCCACAGCGCGTGTCTACCGCACGGCGTGTCAGCGGACTCTGGGCACTCGATCCTGAAGCGAACAGCGCAGCAGAATACATTCGAGCGGCAAACGCCCCGCGCATATTTTCGCCGATCCCGACACGCCATGTAGTAGATGCACGTCAATGGACGGCGTTGCGCGAACGAAGTATACTTGGTTACAGTACAGTTCGGATTATTTCACGTCGCATTGTTTCCACGAAAACGGCAAAGCACGAGCGCTCATTAATAAGGCTCATTTCAATCGGTGCTGGAACACCGTAACCAAACATCGTGGCGCGCACAACATGCCCTGTTTTAGCTGGCTCCACATAGCTGCCCACCAAAACGGCAGAGCACAAGCGCTCATTAATAAGGCTAATTTCAATCCAGGGGCGTAGCCAGAAATTTTTTTCGGAGGGGGTTCATCGGCCCGACCGAGGGGGGGGGGGGCGATGAACCCCCTCCGTCTCGGGCCGGGTTCGGGCCGGTTTAGAGTCGGGCTCGGGCCGGGCTCGGGCCGGGCTCGGGCTCGGGCCTAAGGTAAAGGGGTGGCGGGCCGGGCCGGGCGGGTAACGTAGATTATTTCCGGGCCCGGGCCGGGCCCGGGTCTCGCCATAAAAGTTTTGATCGGGCTCGGGCGGGCCACCCAACGTAATAACTGGCCCGGGCCGGGCCCGGGCTGAAAAAATCGGCCCGTGCAGTGCTCTAGTGTCTGCTTGTGAAGAAATTAAGTAAAAAGTAATGTAAGCTCAGTAAAATACAGTAAGTACGACAGGTACAGTGGGCGTTTGGAGCAACCGTCTCTCATCGCGCCACTGAATGGACCAGTCTTCGAAAACGCATCATTGAGACGACCCGCCCGATCGGAGAAGACATCATTAATTGTTAATCTCCGTTAAGCGTAGATGGCGTCGTCCTCGTCGGGGCGAAGTGCGTTTCACAAGTCAAGGACGGCTATACACGTGAAAATGCACGTGTGACCATGCAGGCTATATACCTACTCCCATAGCTTGTTCGGTGCGTCTTTGCGCTAGAAAACTGAAATATTCGCAAAACGAGTAATGCTTTTTTTACGAAGCTTTCGTCGCCTTGCATTTCCTGCGGCAAGTGCATGGGCCGCTGTCTTCCGCTGTGTGCGAGCGTGCAGCCGTCATTTGCCTTTACGTCAACACATTCAGAATTGTACAGAATATTTCACCGCACAGCATAGATATGGCATGTGTACGCATTTTAAGTAATGCGTGCAACTCATTTCTGCTTCACTTACGCCGGTGCAAACAGGAAGCGGCCTTGTAACTCAGAGACTCTCGACTGATTGGTGTACTAGTGATGCAGGAATGAACTCCGGTCTTGTTCAGTGCATAGTGCACATAATCAATTTCTCAGGACGCGTGAACTCCGACGAGAACTGTCAGCGCCTGCAACAAGAGTTAACTTACGCTCTACTGCGCACAGCAGTAATCCATGCTTGTCGGCTATCTGTTTCGTGCATTCTGTTGCGAGTCGGTGGAATTTCACTGCTGGCATCAACCCTTTCGTGTGTACATTGCTGGTTTGGGATTCCACAACACAACAGCAACTACCAGCCTTTCGTAATTGCTGGTTTGGGATTCAGCAACACAACAGTAACTACCAGCCTTCCGTAGGGGCGCAATCGCAAACGAGAGACGTTTTGCGCTGCAGACTATGGCTACGTTCACACTTGGGAAGCGGCAAGCGGGTGGAGAGGCCAAAGCGGCCGGAAAGGCCAAAGCGGCCGGAAAATCTTTTCCGCGCATGTCCAAGTTCACATTTGTTTTGCTACCACCGCGGCCGCCGCTGCCGCTTTCGTCCACATCCATCTAGTCTGCGTACGTTTGTCGGTGTGGTGGCGCTCATTATCGCATTATTTGGAGCGATATGTTCATTCACTGACCCACCCGTCATCAAAAGTGATCATCTTGCGCAATTTCGCGTGTCATCTGCGAGCTTCGGTAAATTCCTCGTTGGCGCTCTGTAATTCTCCTCACACGGGCGCGGTAGCGCTGTGTCACAGGTTGCTGCCTAGGCGTGATTATATTTCTTTAATAGCTTTTATTTACAAGTTGTAATAACATTTCATCATTTCGTATTATTTTCGGCGCCTCCAGGACACGAAAGTGGCAACGGGAACATCAAAGCTAAAACCCGGGCTGGCCCTTTGTGTTGAGGCTCGCCGAAGCCTGCGCGTCCTACGTGAGACCTACGCTCCCAATCTATCGTCGCGACGAGAAAAGCACCCCGCGACTTCTGCAACATACCGTGCACGTGCGAGGAGAATTATGGAGCGCCAACGAGGAATCTGCCTAACTATTGTCTGTCATGGAAGTGGAAGAAGAAATGGCTTTTATACTTCTACCTACTTGTCTTCTAGAAATGGACAATGAATAAACGGAAGACAAGAAAACCTCGGAAACGGCGGTGGTGGGTTCGCCTGGCTTTGCAAAAGCGCGAGAAGTTGGGTCACGCGACTCCGTTGGCTTCGTTGCCGCGCCTCCGGTCGCGCGAAGTTGAATACTATCGCGAGTATTGCTGACAGTACGTTTTAGTACTTCTTTTGTCGTAGAGCAAGGGGTGGTTCTTGATCGCGTCGATCAGCATTGCAGCCTACACTTTTGGTGCCATGTTCAATGTTACGACCGGAAGTTTACGACTTTCCGCCACGTTTCTGCTTCGCCATGGCGAAAAAATCGGTCAGAGACCAATTTGGCTCGCCGCCTGTATTTCTGCCTGTTTTGCCGCCTAGGCGGGCGGATTTTTGCAAGATTTTGCCGCTTCCGCCAGCTTCGAGACCAAGTTCCTACGCGAACGCGGCCTAACCGGCACCTGAAGGGAAGCGGCGGAAATGTATACCGAAAATTTCGACCACCTGGGGACTTTAACGTGCACCTAAATCTAAGTAAACGGGCCTCGAGCATTTTCGCCTTCATCTAAAATGCGGCTGCCGCATTTGTTGCTTCATTTGTTGCGCATTTGTTGTTTCAGAATGCGGCCGCCACATTCGCGCCCAAAACCTCACAGAGTGTCAAGGCCTTGACAAACACCGTGACAGGTTTTTTCCATATGCAGACATGATTCGCTGTAAATTACCAACCCAAACGGAAGCGCCCAGGAATGAAAGTGTGAAAGTAGTACCGGTTTCTTGAAATATGTCAGCGCGAAGCGACGAGAGCAAAGGGTGGGTTAGTGGGGGGGGGGGGGGGGCAAAACATTTCAGGGGGGGGGGGTTTGAACCCCCCCAACCCCCCCCTTGGCTACGCCACTGTTTCAATCGGTGCTGGAACACCGTACCAAAAATCGTGGCGCGCACAACATGCCCTGTTTTAGCTGGCTCCACATAGCTGCTTTACGTCGCCGCAAGCGCGCTTTGAAGTTAAATCAGGACAAAACTTCATGCTCAATATCACAAATCTAGTGCTGCACAACCAATTCTCGCAACGGAAGGATAGTACTAGTAATGAAAACGAGCACAGAGGCGCTTGGAAGACACGCACGTGCTGAACGCACTTTTGCTGAAAGCGTCGCAATGAACGAGCAAGTGGAATTCGAAACACTCACTCACCTTCGATGTGGCTGAGTCGCAGGCGATCATGGTGATCTTCGAGGCAACGTGTAGCCCATAACGAGCGAGCAACAAGTTGGAATATACCAAAGATGTCACAGCGAGGCAAAGGGCACAGAAAACGCAGCAAACTGATCACGCAACCCGCACACATACGCCGCACGCACAAAGTTCCGGAATGCGCCAAAGAGGCAACAGCGCAAGCGCGCATTCAGACAAAAACGCGCATACAAATCCACGCTTTCATAGATATGAATTGCCATATTCATTAACAAATCTTGTAATATAATGGTATTTCTTAACAATTTCTGTGGTTTGCAAGAGTGTGAAAGTTTTCTGCTTAGCTTCCTTGAGGAACTATTTTCTTTATCGCGGAAACGCAGTGCGCCGGCCGGTCACGTACGGAGCGCGCGGGAAATAGTGCAAAATTCAAACGTCGCAAATGTCGCGCCCTGTGTGCGCGCACAGCTTTAATCGTTTTTATTAAAAAGAAATATTCATTTTAATACGTGAAGCAACCGGCGCGAAATGAACTACGGACCAGTAACGTACACAATTGTCGCTGTTCGTGCTTGTTAGTTTGACATCATGACGAACGGTAGACAGCATGCCGTCCCATTGATTAAACATTTGTACCTGTGCTTCTGCGCTTCGATTTGCCACCGGAAAGTATAACAGCGTAGATTGTGCGTGGTGGCCAAGCAGTTTCCCAGCACACTGGCCAGCACCCGTCTCTACGTGTTACAGAATAGACCTAGGCTTTCATGTAAAATATGGACACCACGTCGCAGAGATCACCCAAACTTGTTTCATTCTATTGTGCGCTAAGGGCTAACAACTCAACGAAACGCACTATTTAAAAAACATATTTATTTATTATGCTTACAAAGTACTTTTCCCACCATCTTGCCCATATTTAACATGGAGGCAATGCAGTTTTCTGACACAGACAGGGCACTGGCCACTTACAACAGAAGCCTATGGGAATCCAGGAGGTGCCCAATCATCGGTCATTGGTCACTGCTTGATGAGACGTTTGTCTTGTGCTCCCATTTTGTGTATATATATACATACAGGGTGGTCATTTTTAAGTCTTACGAAATTTTTAGAAATCGCCTGTGGCAGGTAGCATAATTCTTATCCTTGAGCTGGGTTAATCGATGAGGCGGACATTAGTAGCACGAGCAATCGAAACATAGATTCAACTAATTAACAAGAAATCACTAATTAGCTTCTTATTTTATTACTTTACGACACATATTGCGATTTACGAATTTGAGCCGGTGAGCTTGCCAGGCGTATCCACTTGGAATGAATTTCCCGAATGACACCAGTTTGGAAATATGCGCCATCAAACTCGCCGCAAAAATGCACTGTTGTTACACTTACTTTGTTACCAAACTGCTGTTTTATACATTGAAGCACAACAGTAACTGGACGTAGCTGGATGCCACGTAGCTGGACAGAACCAAGGTAATGTTTGCCGTCGCTTACAGATACTCAATTTTTGCATTGGATAAATAATTAGATAATGATTATAATTAATAATTATTAATCAATTAATAATAAATAATTAGCTTCTCAGATATTATATTTAGATGAAAAGTGTCAATCAGAAAATTATAGAGCAACAGGAAAAACTCCCGATACAGCTTTCTGTTGCCCATTACGTGGTACATAAAAGTGTTTTTCCGAGCGTGAAAGAAGCCCGCGGATACACGCATAGTGCCTCGAGCGGCTAGTTGTGCGGCAATTTTGCGTGTATTCGCGGGCTTCTTTCACGCTCGAAAAAAAAAAGAAAAAGAAAAAAAACAATCTTATGTTGCACGTATTTAGCAATAGAAAGCTGTATCGGGAGTTTTTAGTGGCAGGAGCGTCGAGTGGCATTTGTTTTTTGGACAGTACTTCTGGTTCACCTCCTAAAAATGATCAAGAGATGAAAATAAATCGAAAAAAATAGTACAGTACAAAATTCACGAATTTCATTATAGATATGATATCAGAGCATAAGTTTAGCTATAAGTTGAGTTACTGAAGTGTCTGGAATAATTAGAATTAATTAGCTGAGACGACCGGGGACGCAATCCAAGTAAATCAGAAAAATAGAAAAAAATGGTTCATTTCAGAATTCATGACTTTCATTATAGATATGATATCAAAGCATAAGTTTTGTTGCAAGCTGACTTGCTGAAGTGTCTGGGATAATTATAACTAATTAGCTGAGACCAGAATAAAAATAAATCAGGAAAAAAAGAAAAAAAGTAGTACAGTGCAAAATCCATCGGTTTCTTAATAGACATGATATCAAAGCATAAGCTTAGTTCAAGTTGAGTTACTGAAGTGTCTGGAATAATTATAATTGATCAGAAATCACTTATTACTGCTTACCAAAGCACAGAACACCAACGCCGGGATGCGAGTGCCAAAAAGAAACACCTAAGTCAAAATTTAAGGTTGCCTACTCTTTTAAGCATGAATTGCTTTTAGCTCCCGTTGTCGGCGATCTTCAAGTGACCTTGAGCCAAAAGCCAAAGCTGTTATCTGGGCATTCAAAACGAGAACATGCCGGCAAGTTGAAAATGAAATTTAGTCACCCGTAGGCACGACTACAACTGTGGCATGGACGTAGAATGCAATATAGCGTACCGTACATGCAATGCATTGTACTTGATATAAACACAACATATGAGCAAACAAAATAGTAAATGGTGTCTACTTGACACTGGCTTTGCCACACATCGAAAACCACTATGACAAGTTGCGAGAACAAAACGAGATCATCCGAGCAACCAGTCAAACTTGAAAAAAGGTGGTCTCTGGCACCAACCATTTACTACACATGCTAGTTAAGGTACGTCCACACTAGCGACAAAAACGCGCGCGACACGCCGCGCGCGGCGAGCGGTGCTGTCGCGCGCGGCAAGATTCACGAAAAGCGGCAGCAATGCGCGGCAAACGCTCGAATGGGTGCGAGACCCATTTTTTGCGGCAGCCGCAAAACGAGCACCAATCAGAAGCGAGCTGCGCAGTTGTGGCGCCACCTGTCACACAAGCAAAGAATCATAATGCATGGACTCTGAGATTGAACAGTGACGCGCACGCCGTAAAATCTCAGAGGCCTTGTCCAGTCAATGGGGCTGTTTTTGTTAAGCATTCCCACACCGCCACCGAGACGTCGAAGAAGAATTCGCTTCGCAATGGAGGCGTTTTTGGAAACCGTTCGCGGATATGCGTGCCTCTATGACAAATCGAACGTCGATTTTAAGGACAAGGAGCTGCGTGCCAACCGCTGGCACATGCGGGAAAGCAGAGTGTGCTGGCTCTCAGTGTCCCTGTAACGCCACATAGGGTGCACCAAAAACCTTCTCGTCCGCTTTCTGGCACGTCGACGTCGCACAAGTAAACAACAAATAAGTATTATAGTGTTCACAGTCTCCAGTACCTCCTCGTCCGTTTCCGACATGGCTGAGCGTGGCCGGCAGTGGCGCAAATAAACACAGACACTCCCAATGGAACACGAAACCGGTAGAACGGAGAGCGCGTTGTCACGAGAAGTATCGAATGGAACGAGACAACGCGGCACTCCACGCGCCGTTGCCGCGTGCCGCAAAACGCCAGTGTGGACTTGCCCGCGCGAGTCTGCCGCGCGGGCGCTTGCCGCGTGCGGCGTGTCGCGCGCGTTTTTGTCGCTAGTGTGGACGTACCTTTACTCTCCAAACAAATTACAAAAAAAATTTGCTTGCGAGTTCTTCCCAATGTTTTTTGACAATATCACTCAAGCTGTAACTTCCATTATGCTGAAGTTTTATTCGTCAT